>NC_068392.1:18235208-18477708 GCF_023724105.1 Carassius gibelio
TCTGTTCCATGTCTAAATCTATTTTTCACCTACCAATACCTCAGTGGCCCTGGTCTTACATTGGGATCAGTTTTGTTACTGACTAACACCCACGTTCTAATGGCCAGTCGAGTAAATCGTACCTTCATCAGAATGGTATGAAACTTTGTGACTTCTATGGCACATGTTATTTGAACACACACAGACACAAAAATGAGGGCATGATTTGAAAAAGCTAAGTGGTCGTAAAACACACTCATGTTCTTCTGTCAAAAACTACCAACCATAGGAAATTAATACGAAATGAGAAAAATACAGAACATTTTTCTGTGTACAATCTAAAAAGCACCCACAATGTAGGAAAGAATTGCACAGCACTGAAGGGGTGAAACTCTAAAACATCTAGAGTGCAAAATAAACACACCAACTCACACGTGTGGACACACACAAATGTACACACACATACACACACCTATGAACTGGTGTGACTGTACTGCAACTACAGTACAGACCAAAAGTTTGGACACACCTTCTCATTCAAAGAGTTTTCTTTATTTTCATGACTATGAAAATTGTAGAGTCACACTGAAGGCATCAAGGGCTATTTGACCAAGAAGGAGTGTGATGCCTTCAGTGTGACTCTACAATTTTCATAGTCATGAAAATAAAGAAAACTGAAGGTGTGTCCAAACTTTTGTTCTGTACTGTATGTAAAATAAAATCAACAATGCAGTAAAAAAGGTGGACAGCAAGGAAGGGGTTACACTCTAAAACATCAAGCATGTAAAATGGATACATCCACTCACTCACACTTACACACACTCACATAACCATATAGCCAAAATGAGTCAGAAGACTGAAAAAAGGTTAAAATCAGACCAGACCCAGAAGGATTAAGCTCTGATAAAGCATTCCTGTTAATTTTTGTCATATATTTATAGAATGTTAATGTTTTGTGTAACATAGCGCTTTCAGGTTTGAATATAGTAATAATAATGCAAAATATATATCCGTTCAATATATATATATATATATATATATATATATATATATATATATATATATATATATATATATATATATATATATATATATATATATATTAGTGGTGGGCATAGATTAATTTTTTTAATCTAGATTAATCTCACTGTGATCTTGAAATTAATCTAGATTAAAGTGGCTCATTCGAATTCTGCCGAAGGCATTCAGAATATGTGTTACCCAAATAAAATTGACAAACAGTAAGTCTTTGACAAGGGGTTTATCAAGCTAGGTGGTGCATTAGAAAAGGGGCTCATCTCCTGTTTCCAAAATGCATCACAAAGTGCTTGAAAAGGCTATAAACGAATCACATTGCACAAGGTGCAAACAACATTACTCCTCTTTCACACCAATGTTTACATTTTTTTTTTCAAGTTTGTAGGTGTCAAGGTACAGAAACCAAATAATACCACTGGATAGTCTTCAATGTAAAAATGAAATATACAATCAAACCTACATTTATTCAGACACGTTCAATATTTCTCACATTATTACAGTTTTGCTATATATATCAAAAATTATATCTGGTTTCTGAATAATTTTTGGTTTGACTGTTAAAACTACAAAGAAATTCAGTCAAGAGCAGTGAGTGATTTTTATTTTCATTTTCTTGGATTAACATTACAGCAGCCAGCAGCTAAATTAGGCGCGGTCACTTTAAGAGACCATGAACACATCCAATATAATACACATCCCATTTTTTTCCTCAACTGTTTACTTTCACTTCAGAAATAACTAACAGTTTTTTCCGAGCATAGTTTGCAAGGTAGATATTTTGACATATTTTGTATGTATTTGTCGGCACAAGAGCAAAAATAAGCAAATTCGATGTTCAAGTGTTTTGAGACGTCTTTCTCTGCGCGAGCCCTGAACACCAGAACACCGTGGTGTTGAATTGGGCTCTTTCACATCTTTTTGTTTGTTCAAAGTGCGACTTGCATTTGTTCGTTCGGGTGCAGGAGGAACTTCGAGGTGAACTTCGCAGAAGAGAGCTCAGTTCAGTGTCACTGTCTGTAATACGCGGCTCTCTCTCTCTCTCTCTCTCGTGCGCACCTAACGGCACGCACTACTCCGTTCAGCTTTTCCGCGTCTTGTGTTTGGATGCTTTAATGTTTAAATCGACAAGCGGTACGGCTTAACAACACGTGAGAAAGATAAGCTTTCGTGTCGATGCGCAGCAGTGGCCCGTCAACTGTCATGAGCATCTTTTTAGGCTGTCCTCAGCCAGTCAGTTATATAAAATATCAAGGTGAAAGTCATCATAGCTTGCTTAGTATAGACCCAGCTCCCAACCCAACTTTGAGAATAGATTAACGGCGATATTTTTTTTTATCACCCGATAAGAGTCTTGCGATAATGGCCCACCACTAATATATATATATATATATATATATATATATATATATATATATATATATATATATATATATATATATATATATAAACCTTGACAAAAAGTAGTCTTTGAAAATGCCGTAGTATACATTTAAATCCACAACCTAGTAAAAGTCAACAATTATGTATAAAAACAACTTCGGAATTCACAAGCTTCTCTAGAGTCCTTTACAGGAATCTAATGGTTATGATATTACAGGTTTTTCTTTTTTGCTCTCACCAGGAGGTGCTATTCTGCCTACACAAATCGTAATTTAAAGGCATAATCTCTATTTTAATCTGAAATACTGCATTAATAGAAAAATAATTGTTTTCAATGGAAAAAATTTGATCAAGATTATTGCATAAATATTAATTAGTACCATATAATTCTCTCCAAAATATTTTTGAACAAAAATATATTAGATTGATTCTACTGAAGAAAATGCTGGTATCCTTCATGCGGTGGAGCCACTCCAGCAAAGCGTGGTCCGAACAGAGTGTGAATTCCCATCCCAGGAGATAATAGTGGAGGGTGAGGACGGCCCATCTGATGGCAAGACATTCTTTCTCAATGGTGCTGTACTTAGACTCACTCTTCGAGAACTTACGACTAATGTACAGCACAGATCAGTCAAGGGGCTGGTAAGGTCCGAATAATTAGGAACAAACTGTCTATAATATCCCGCCAGCCCCAAGAACTGTCTTACCTCCTGTTTGGTCTTGGGACATGGGCAGGTTGCAATAGTGGCTGTGTTGTTAATTTGGGGATGCACCTGTCCATGCCTCAAGTGGAAGCCCAGATATCTCCACATGCCAAATCGCACACTTCTTCGGGTTGGCCGTGAGTCCAGCCCCCCTCAGCGATCTCAGGACAGCCCTCAGATGCTGCATATGCCGCTGCCAATCATTACTAAATACTGTATAATGATATAATCTAAGTAGGCAGCCACATGTGCAGCATGGGGCCACAGAATCTTATCCATGAGCCGCTGAAAGGTGGCCGGTGCCCCGAACAACCCAAACGGAAGGGTAACAAATTGGTGTAATCCAAACGGCATTGTGAAAGCTGTGTTTTCTTTGGATAATGGAGATAAGGGGATCTGGCAATATCCCTTTGTTAATCCAATGTCGAATAAAAACGAGCTGTGCTTGTGCTCAGGTAAGCGATACAGCCGGCTGCGAACTACCACGCCCGGCTCCGTCTCGATATGGTGCTGAATTAGGTTAGTACAGCCCGGCAAGGGCGAAAACATGTCCGCAAATTCTGCCGGTAATTTCGTTAGATCAGTGAGCAGGGATGGCGAGAGGGATTGTGGTTTGACGTTTGCCTCTGGTCTAAGATCGTCCTCTCCATTAATCACCGTCGCCAACATCAATGATTCTGCCTCATTCCATATTTTTAGGAGATTGAGGTGATAGATCTGACGTGCCCCGTTCCTATCGGACCGTATTACCTTATTTTCGAGCTCTCCAACTTGTCGTGTGACCTCAAACAGTCCCTGTCACTTAGCCATTAACTTAGTGCTTGATGTTGGGATTAATACAAGTACTTTCTCTCCCAGTGCAAATTTGCATAATCTAGTTAGCTTGTTATACGGCTGGTTCTATCGATCCTGGGCTTGTAACAAATTCTCAATTGATAGCCGCCCCATACTGAATTTCATTCTTGCTTTGAGATTGCTACTCCTCCCAAGTATCTCACAGGACATCCAGCACCCCTCGGGCTGACGTCCGTAGAGGAGGTTTGTGGGACCTCTCGCACAGCGAATAACAAGGGCTCTAACCACTTATCCTAATTATTGCCGTCTTCTTGGACGAACTTACGGATCATTGATTTAAGCATGCGATTAAATCGTTCGAAAAGGACGTAGGTCTGTCGGTGAAAGACGCTGGTTCGAATCGATTTAATGCCCAATAATTCGTACAGTTCACGTAGCGTATGTGACATAAATGCTGTGCTTTGATCGGTGAGGATTTCTTTCGGAACCCCCACCCGGGAGATTAGGAACAGTGCCTCCACAACAATCTTAGCGGAAATGTGGCAGAGAGCTACTGCTTCAGGATATCGTGCTGCATAGTCAACTATGACTAATGCAAAGCAATGTCCCCGTGCAGATCGCTCTAATGGCCCGATGAGGTCCATACCAATTCTCTTTCTAGAAGGCAACAGATGGCTATTCGGAAGCCGAACGATGAACTGCTTCAGCACCAGGAGGTCGATGATGTGTTCCATGTCACTTCCCTCGGACAGTAGTCATTTGCCGCAGGAGTCCCGGAGTTGTTGGGCCATCGCGAATGGCCGACCGGATTCCCCCAGGTCCAGGGAACTGAACCGCTGATGATGTAGCTCCATGCTCCTGCTAACACGCTGGATGATGGCCCTCTTCAGGTCATCGAAGACCAGAAGGTTCGCTACCTGTACCTACCAGCCGCAAGCTTCAGAAGATTTTTCAAACAACTCCTCCTGGTAAATCCAGCTCCGGAACCTCTTGCGGTCCTCTTGTTGGGCTTGTAGGATGGCATGGAACCACCTCTCCTTATCCGTTCTGAAGTCCAGCGGGGCCTGATGTTGTTCTTGATGTAGGGCCGTGAGGGATGAAATGAAATGAAGCAAATGGTGTGGAGGATGGGCTCTGCATGGCGGCGGCACTCCTTCCTTTCCCAGGTTTCGGCACCAGTGTAGTAAGTTCGTGGGTGGAAAGGAAGAGGACAAGAGGTCGGCTTGACTGCTGATGACTTTATTAAAGGGGGGGTGAAATGCTCGTTTTCACTCAATATCCTGTTAATCTTGAGTACCTATAGAGTAGTACTGCATCCTTCATAACTCCAAAAAGTCTTTAGTTTTATTATATTCATAAGAGAAAGATAGTCTGTGCCGATTTTTCCCGGAAAAACACAAACGACTGGAGGCGTGACGTGTGGGCGGAGCTAAAAAAATCACTAGCGTTTGGAAGCTGTGACATTATTGTGAGGACAAAACCATAATCCAAAACAAACCATGGCTAACAGTCAGATTCAGCCGTTTATTTATGATCCAGAATCAGATCCTGAGGCTGAAACTGAACGAGAGCAGCAGCAGCAATGACTCGCTCCGAGCGGGGCTCGAACCCCGGTCTCTGGCATGGGAGGCGGACGCACTAACAAGGAGGCAGAAATATTTTAAGCAGTTTTACTCACTGCCTGCGGTTCCAACACACCATCGTGACCCTTTTTCGTTGGGATTGCATCATCCTTAAGAAATAAACGATATGCAAATCCGTCGTCAAACTGGGCCTTGTTTGAAAAACAAGCATCTTCGAAATGCAGGGAACAACTCCCTTGATGCACTGTAAAAATAAACTCCATCCACTGGTCCCTTAATGCTGTTTTTTCTTTGGTAATCTGTGCAGGGTTTTCTTGCCCTGGCAGCCAAAAACACACTCCTTTTGTGACATTTCGCGACGCTCTCGCTCTGATCAGTGTGCTCAGCCTCTCAGTGCTCTGCTATATGGGAGCGCGCGCTCTTCAGGCAGACATGCCCTTAGGACCCATATAAGGAAATTCCGCTCCATCTAACGTCACACAGAGCCATACTCGAAAAAACTTTCCGAAACTTGTGGCAAACCGGAAGGAGTATTTTTGGAACAGAAATACTCCTTCAAACATACAACTTAATTTTTGAAACTTTGTCCATGTTTAGCATGGGAATCCCACTCTTTAACAGTGTAAAAAACTCAGTATGCATGAAATAGCATTTCACCCCCCCTTTAATTAGTGGTGGAAATTATGATTCTTTCTAGAGATTTGTTCATTTTCAGTTCGTTCACCAAAATAATTCATTCAGAATCGTTCACTGATTCATTCAGTGATCATTTCTTCGTATTACACAAAATATGCCAGCAGGTGGCACAAAAAGAGTGTATTATGTGTTATGTCTTTAGTCAATGAACATATACACTTGTTACAAAAACTGATCTGGCTTTATTAAAAAGTGGTTATAATCGCATTCAATATATAAAGTCTAATTAAGTTGTTTAGATGTACAAAGCACAAGGTTTTGTTGCCTAATTAGCATTTTAATTGTTTGGTCAGACAATTTGTATATTATATATTCACATACATAAATCGGGGATTAAACGTGGAGTTGCTAAATATCAAAACAAGCGTATGTGCACAGTACTGTACCTATAACTGCGCTTTGCATTTTCTGAGATTGACATGCTAAATGGCAGACTAATCCGGTTTACTCTCATTCATTTTGTTCACGAACGAGATAAGCTATGTACCAGTTCATTTCATTCACGAACGATGTATCCGTTCATTCAGCTCGTTCACGAATGACATGCAGAGATGTATAGAAACGAAGTAGAACTACTTCACTACTGTACTTAAGTACTAAAAGGCGGTATCTGTACTTTACTAGAGTATTTTTTTTTCTCCTACTTCCACTTTTACTTCAGTACATATTTTCGCTGAGTTTAATACTTTTACTCCAATATTTTTTTTATGTGCTGCATCGTTACTCGTTACAATTATAAAAATGTTACGAATCATTCCATTACAAACCCACATTACCACTGCCAGAACTGTAGATGGCAGGTTTGATGAAGCTGGCACATCATTGAACGAATCAAGCGAGACTGCATGTGCTGACTGAACTGCTGTGAAGAGAGAGATGAATGCCGAGCCGAGCCAATGACTCGTTCCCGAGTCAAGAACCGGTTGCATCGGTTTTCGGATCACCAGTAGTTCTTTCTGACAGTTCGATTCAATAAACCAGTGTAAGAAAACAGTTCAACGATTCTTTAGCGCTCGACGTAATGGCGTCATTGGCGTTGACTGCAAGCCTTCGGTTTACCTGGTCTCATAACATTAGCACAGATTCAGTTCAGAATCAATCACCAAAAGAACTATTGCGGTTCAGACGCTCTGTGTGTCGGTTTGCTTCACGCTAAATCACACATGTACAATATCATCAACTCCTCGGTTCACGAATCGGACGCGTCTGACAAAAACGGTTCTTGACTCATGAACGAGTCAGTCTATCGTTCGTTATCTGGCTCGGCTCGGTGTTCATCTTCAGTTCTCTCTTCACATCAGTTCAGTCAGTGTACTGTTTGAGTCAATTAATTACTCCGGGATATTGGTTTGTTTGAACTCAGAGGGAGTGTCAGCCACATTAAAAAAGTTAACAGCTTAAGTCATTTGTGGATTAATGCGTATTGGAGACGCGAACCGTTTAAAACGATTCAGTTCGATTTGGTGAACGGTTTCAAAAAGATCCGGTTACATCGAATGATTCGTTCGCGAACCGGATATCACAAACTGCTTTGTATTTAACTGTCTTACAACAGAAACGGTAGAGAAGACAATGCTGAATAAAATCATAGTTTTTGCTATTTTTGGACCAAAATGTATTTTCTAACTGACCCTCTGATGTCACACTACTTTGATGATGTTTTTCTTACCTTTCTGGACATGGACAGTATACTGTACACACAGCTTTAATGGAGGGACTGAGAGCTCTCGGACTAAATCTAAAATATCTTAAACCGTATTCCAAAAATAAACGGAGGTCTTACGGGTTTGAAACAACATGAGGGTAAGTTATTAATGACATAATTTTGCAAATTGGGCGAACTAACCCTGTAACCATTTTTTTTTTTTTACAAAAAGTTAGTCAAAGGAATTGTGATTGTCCTTTAGGTTAATCATTTGAAATAGTAAAAACAATATGTTCAAACTTTTGACTACTTTCTTTAATAACTACATAACACAATACTTGTACTTTTACTTTCAGTACTTGAGTAGTACATTTTAAAATATACTACTTGCAATACTTAAGTACAAAAAATGTTGAATACTTTAGTACTTCTACTTAAGTATGGTGCTTAAAGAGCACTTCAACTTCTACTCAAGTCACTTTTTTGATAGAGCACTTGTACTTTTACTCAAGTCTGGGTCTCTAGTACTTTATACATCTCTGATGACATGTGTATCAGTTCAGTCATTTCATTCACGAACGAGATGTAGTAAATCATTCAACTCATTCACGAACGACATGGGTACCAGTTCAGTCATAAGATCTCTAGATCTAGTTCAGTCTCATGAAACTAGTTAATTGAAGGGCGTATTCGTTCATTACATTCAACAAATCACACGCTCTGTCACATCTCATACTCGCTATTGGCTCGAGGTTGAGTAATTCTTTGACAGGATGAAATGGTTCAGTTACCCGGTTCACTGAGCTGCGCATGCGCTGTTTATAGCACCGTGCTGCTGTCGAGGGAGGAACTTCACTGAACGAGAAATATGAGTCAGTGGATTATGTGTATGAGAACGATTCGTTCACCTAAAAGATTCGTTCAAAAAGAATGATTCGTTCACGAACGACACATCACTATTATTAATAAATAATAATATTTTCCAAGCACCAACGGTGACTCTTACACCGACATCAACATACCATCATAATCACTTCCGGGTTATACGTAAGCAGTCCTTAGCTGTGGCCAAATTCAGGGTCTGCATCCTCCTTAGGATCCTTCCTACCCGGTTGAAGGAGGATGGGTCCTCCGACGACCGCAAAAAACGGACGTCGGTGTTTGTGAATTTGGACAGCCTACCCTTCTTTCAGTTCCCTCCCTTAACCGTTGCTCATATCCTGTCGCCTAGTAACCGTGACAGCGCCAAGCAAGACGCGGGTGAAGAGCTCATCGTTCTCTCCCCGGAGCTTTATAAACACTTCTGTCTACTCTTTCGTCCTTAGAAGCGTTAAAAACAGCTTCAATCACTAACAAATAAGCTGTGTGTAAGGGGATATTCACACAGGCAGTAAGGAAGACGCTAGTTTACGAAAGTAAACTTTTTTTTTTTTTTTTTACATATACACGTACAAATGTAAAAAAAAAAAATACTTAACGCTAAAACAAAATGCCTAACTAGAAAACCACTGAAAATATATATTTTTGAAAAGCCAGTTTTTAAAAAACATCGAAAATAATACTCCTCCCCCACTCCGCTACCGCTCGCTTCGTCCTGCCGAAAAGAATTATGGGATAGGTAGGACGCGAAAGGATCCACCACACCCATCCTTCCAATTCGGGGAAAAGGAGGACACATTTGTGGGCCGCATTTGAAGGATCCTACGAATTTGGACAGCCTTCGTCGCGGCGCTGTGACGTAACATCCTTCAAATGCGTCCTCCGAAGGATGTAGACCCTGAATTTGGACACAGCTCTCCTCTCTCTCGACTACTCCTGTTTCTCCTGGCATTATATACCACGCCAATTAATGGAACAAGAGACAGGTGTTGATCATTTCCGTCCAAACCACTCACTCACCGTTCGTCTCCTGAGCCTCTCTCCCGCTGCAGACTTCGCTAAACCAATGCCCCCCCACCACAATAAATTACTTGTCTCATTCTTGATAGTTTATCATCTGAGATATGTCCAGCTTGATGAATTATTAGCCTATCTAACTCTAAAACTCATATTAAATCATAATTTACTTCCACAACTCACTGTGCATCACAGGCTTTGTCTCCAAATATCTAAGTTCTCATTTAAACTTGTTTTAACATATTTGCTATCCTTTATTATAAAAAAGCCCTTTTCTATAATTTCTCTTCCTTTCTTTTCTTGTATAATGTATTACCAATGTGGTAGATTATTATCTGCAGGTGTCTTTGATCCATCTGTTTATGCTGTAATTCCTTTAAACCATGTTATTTTCTTTTTCTGTCATTTTTCTTTTCCTTATTTACTATTCTTAAGTTTGGATCTAAAAGTATATTTACCAACTTTGCCATAGCAAATCTTGGGCTTTCACCAATATCATCATCACGGCAGTCTTCCCAGTATTTTTTCTGTTACAATACTGATCTGATAGAAAATACTTGTATTCACTAAATCCTTCTCACGTCCCAGAGCTACTTCAGCTTCTCTGATGGATTCACTATACCCCTTAAAATAGGAAAAGTTTTTCTTTTCTGATGGTTTCATAAAGAGTATATTTTAATTTTGTGAATTGTTCTTTGCATTCTCCATTTTACTCTTTTTTTTTATCCATTGATGACTTCCTGTTAGGTCCTTGGTTAATATTTTCTTTTTTTTATGTCAATTTCTTTGTTTACCACAAAGGTTGTATCTTTTTCATAGTCAGGATCAATATATTTTTTCCTTTGTGTCAAGACTCATTACAATCAAATTCCTATTGGATTTTGCTAAAATCCAAAATGCTATTAAAAATATAGCTATAACATAATTGTTACCAAAAAGATTGGTTTGGCTAAGCAGACCTTTTTCCATCTTCGCATAATTCCTGCACACCTCTCTGTGAGAGCCCAACATTTAAATTCAGCTTCTATCTCCTACAAAATACAACAGATGAGCATTCTCCAAAGTTTTCCTTAGTCATTAAACACTCAGTTTTCCCCTTCCAACTCTTGTTCCTTCTTCTACTACAGGTGCAGATTTTTAATTGCTCTCATAACTCATTCCATGAGTGAAGATTTTGTTCTCTTTCTATATGCTTTGAATGCAGGTATCTTTGCCTTTGCACATTCTGGACTTTCGCATCTTTATTTTATTTTTAGATGCCCCATTATTGTTTCTTCCGTGTTAATTATTATATTCTGTCCTTGCGCAATACATTATAGACATATGATATTATAGTCGAGACGTACAGTATACCTTTAAGATAATTGTTGATATACTTAAAATTTATTATTTACAGTAAAAGATTTGTATTCTTCACTTATTCTGCTATTGGAATTGACCAAAAATCATTTGCTAAATCTAGTTTTGAGAGAAATCTTCCATCTTTTAATCTTTCAACTGTATCACCAGCGTTGATTACATAGTGTCTATCTGGCTTAGTTATTCTGTTTAATGCTTTATAATTTGTTACTATTCTGTAAGTTTTATCAGGTTTGGCACTAATTGTATGGGACTATTTGTTATTGCAGATTTAACTTCTCTAAGAACTCCTTGTTCCACTAGTTTTTGTATTGTTTGATTGAATTCTTCTTTAGCCATTTTATTGATTGGGAATTGAAGTTGCGGCTTCTATATTCTACCTAATATCTCATGAGCATATTCACCACTATCTTTTCCACAATTATTTTTATATCTTCCATAAGGAGTTTCTCGTAAGAATTGTATTAACTCATCTTTTGCTCCTTGTGACCCTATCATTGTACTATGTATTCTTTTTAGTTCTTGTTCAATATTCACTTCTTTTCATCTTTTCATTTTTTTTAAAACCATGATGAAGCTGAAGTTGAATTTACTTCAAGAAGATCTTGCTGAATGCTCTGAGGAGGAGCACTAGTCTACACTCCATGTCGTTTTATCTGAAATTTAGAATGGTGTAGTAATTTTGGATACATTGTGTAGTTGTTTGGAATTATTCAGTGTTACCATTAAATATGCTATTTTTACACAAATATTATTTTAAATATCTTATATCACTTCTTTCTCCTTATATATGCACACACACACACACACACACACACACACACACAAACAATTAAAATGTCAAGGTGCAGTTTGTTTAGATTGTTTCCTGAAAATGATAGTTTATCAATGCTAGGTAAATAATGGTCAATTTGTCTTTTTCAGAATTTGTGTAACAAATGGAAAACATTCTGAATAGTATTGTAAAATGAATAATTGCATCCAAAATCAAAAGTTATATAAATAAATATAAAAAAGTACACACATTTATTTAAATAAAGGATGACATTAAGGCACAAAACCTGACCTTGACAGCTGAAACTGGTAACGAGTTATGTGCGTACTCAACCCATGAGAGCTGCTGGCTCCAAGAGGAGGGGTTCTGAAAAAAAAAAAAAAAACCTTGCAAAACTTGTTCTAGATCTTGATTGGCCCTCTCCGTCTGACCATTACTCTGAGGATTAAATCCAGAAGAACAGTCGCCCCCAGCAATTTACAAAATTCTCTCCAAAACTCGGAAACAAACTGAGGCCTCCTGTCAGAGTCCACGTCCATCGGGAGGCCATGTAAGCGATAAACGTGATCTATGACAGCAACCACTGTTTCTCTAGCAGAAGGTAATTTAGGCAGAGGAATGAAATGAGTTGCCTTCGAAAACTGATCCACCACGGTCAAAACCTGTAACAAAGGCTGAAGGAGTCCAGCAGGGGGTCGACTGGTAGATCTTCGAAACAGCACAGACAGAGCAAGCCAAAACAAAAAGACGAATGTCGCGATCCATGGCTGGCCACCAAAACCTTTGTTTAACAATAAACTTAGTACGATTAACCCCAGGATGGCAAGCTACCTTGGAATAATTACCCCATTGGATAACTTCAGACCTTAAAGCCTCTGGCACAAACAACCCACCCGGTGGGCATCTGGGCAGGGGCGTTACCCCTTGAGAGGCTGTGCGAACCTTCGACTCAATCTCCCACGTGACCGCAGAAATAAAAAAATAAAAATGGAAAGACGTGCAATCCAAAATATCAAAAATACTGGATAACGCGTCCGGTTTGATATTCTTAGATCCTGGAAGATAAGAAATAGACAAATCAAAACGACCGATAAAAAGAGGCCACCGAGCCTGCCTAGAGTTTCATCTTTTGGCAGGCTTGATGTATTCAAGATTTTTGTGATCGGTCCAAACAACAAAAGGAACCCCCAAACATTCCAACCAATGACACCATTCTTCCAAAGTGAGCTTGACTGCCAACAGCTTTCTGTTAGTAATGTCATAATTACGCTCGGTGGGGGACAACCAGTAAGAAAAATACACGCAAGGATGCACCCTACCGTCCATGAGGTAGCGCTGGGATAGAACCGCGCCAAACTCCACTACGAACTGCCGGGAAGTATCAGGAGCAATAAGGAAACTAAACAGCCTTTTAGTTTGGAAAATGCAGCTTCTGCTGCACTAGACCACCTGAAAGCAGTCTTGATGGAGGTTAAGGAAGTCAAAGGAGCGGCTAACTGGCTGAAATTGCGAATAAACCACCGGTAGAAATTGGCAAAGCCCAGAAACCTCTGCAGGGCCTTACGATTTACCACAGCCTGGATCTTGTCGGAATCCATCCGCACCCCCTCGGCCGAGATGATGTATCGGGCAAAAAAAATATTTATTCGCATTTATCAGTATATAGCAAGCAATGAGAAACATAGGAAGAAGATGGCATAACTCCGGATGAATAATGTCCAGACTGCTCAAGCTGCAGTAACTCTAACCCAGTGCAAGAGTCCCAGATGGGCGAGGAATAAGATCCAGAAAATACCAACTGGAGGAACAGAAACAACAACTAGACAGACAAGAATTTATGAACCAACAACACGAACAGGATTGCCAACCAAACTTAAAGGCAGTGCCTGAGTTGCAGCTGGTGCTCATAGACCGCAGCTGTGGTGCTAATTAACAGAGGCACAAAATCAGACAGAGACTTTTTTTTTTTTGATTTTCTCTATTCCTGTTATTCATTAACAAGTTTATTTCTAATAAATCACTCTCCTGATTTATTTATTATTCCTGTTAACATCCCTTTAATCACTGCTATTTCTGAATGCACAAACTGTCCTGTCCAAATTAAAGTTAAATGCATTATTTTAACCCCTCTTCTTATTGCTATATGAAATAAAGGATGACATTATTGTTTGGGCTTCTAACGATCCAGAGGTTAGTCTCACTGATCTTGGACTTTTTTATTTCTGCTATTTGCCTTTTCTCCTAGTACCTTAAAAATAGCACCCACATTACCTCCTCCTGTCTGCATTAACTGATCTCCATTAAGAACTACCATAACTAGTCTAGTTTCTTCTATTAAACCATCATAATCTATTTTTTTCCATTTTCCTTATTTTTAATCTCTGATTGTTTAGTTCATGTACAGTACTAATTCTGTTCTGTGCTTAATAAATTTTCTCTATCATTGTCATCATCTTCCTGTTGTTCTGAAAGATTCCCCTCAGCATGTTCTAAATTAAATATCTTCACTTCATCCATTTTTATTTGTTCTCTTGGTATTATATTTAACTCTTTTAGCAAGCTATTTTATAATTATATTATACAATACAGTATTTGCCTTAGGTATGTTAGGGGTAACCACAATCGAAAACAGAACCAAGAAGAGATCGGGGCAGGAAATGGAGAATCATAGTCGAAAAAACACAATCCAAGATCAGACACGGGAAGAACAAACACAAGGGAAAACGCTCGGAAATGCAAGACAGGCTAAACAACACTTCATAATGTGGTGGAGTGAGTGTGCTGCTTATATGTGTGTGTAAATGAGGTCCAAGTCAAGTCAAGTCAAGTCTGCTTTATTGTCAATTCTTCCACATGTACAGTACATACTGTACATACAAAGAATCGAAATTGCGTTACTCTCCGACCTCCGGTGCATACCAAAAACATTAAGAGTAGAGCCTAAAAATCTAGATATATAATACAAATATAAAATGTAGATACAACTACACAATAAGGGAATGTAAAAAAAAAAGAAAAAGACATAAAAGAAAATTTAAAATAAAGTTAAATAAAGCAGCGCAAGTGTAGCAGAGCAGGAGGAGATAATATAGAACCCTAGGAATACTAAAACCCTAAGGTGATGTATTAATGCTGACTACGCCAGCCCTTTAAAGTAAGGGGAATTAACAAATTACCAGATTTTTAGACACACAGGCTCGTTACCAGGTAGGGCATAGACTAGGAGGTATTAATGTACATTTTATTAGGTTTTCAATAATCAGAACACTTAAGACTAAAAATTTAGCTCAATAGAGCTAAACAACTACATTCAATACAATACACACAAAACAAAATGACAAACTTACCCGTGGCCAGGTAGGCTAGCTGTAAATTGATTATTCTTAACACCACACACACACACACACACACACGTGAGGCAAGTGATCACAAGGGGCAATACAAACTCAGTGCTCCAAACACCACCAAGGCTCTAGTACAGCCAGCCTCCTGACACGGGCCTAACACACAGAACACCAGTAATATAAAACATGCACAGTGCTTAAAAACAACAAACAATTGTCACAATAGCAAGCAACTAAGCAACAAAACAGCAACGCAGTCTTAATGTTGCTCCATATAGGAAAGGATCGTCCCAACCACCATAAGATGGAGCACTCCCAACAGACATTGTTCGTCCGACAGTTGGTCAGCAAGACAAGTTAAATGGTTGATCACAGAATGAATCTTAGCAGTTTATTCAATTACTTGACAATCATATTCAGGTGAGTAAACCAGGTGGAGGGTAATGACAGCCTTCACACCATCGCGAAGTTGCGAACAATTCCAACTTTTAGGCGGAAATAACGTCAGTTCCATGCTGAATGAGGTAGTGAGCAGACCAATGCTGCAAAAAGTGACTGGTGCATGACATCGTATATTAGTGGGAGTGGAAGGACCTGGGGATGTGGGATCTGGGGGGGGGGGGGGTGTTCATAGTTCAGTGGTGCCTGGGGCAGAAGAGGGGAGAGGGGGCAAGTTCGGGAGCAAGTTCAGCTTCCTAACAGCCTGATGAATGAAGCTGTCCTTCAGTCTGCTGGTCCTGGCCTGGAGACTCCGCAGTCTCCTCCCTGATGGCGTCAGGCTGAAGAAGCTGTGTGATAGGTGGGTGGGATCACCTGTGATGCAGAGGGTTTTGCAGGTGAGACGGGTTCCGTAAATGTCCTGGAGGGAGGGGAGAGAGACACCAATGATCTTCTCAGCTGCTCTCACTATGAGTTGCAGAGTCTTTCGGCAGGACGCGTTGCAGGCACCATACCACAAATTGATGCAGCTCGACAGGATGCTCTCGATGGTGCCTCTGTAGAAGGTGTACATGATGGGGGGGGGGACTCTGGCTCTCCTCAGTTTTCGGAGGAAGTAGAGACACTGTTGTGATTTCTTGGCCAGTGCTGCTGTGTTTTCAGTCCAGGAGAGGTCATGTGTGATGTGCACACCCAGGAACTTGGTGCTGCTGACTCTCTCCACAGTCACACCGTTAATGGTCAGAGGAGCGTGCTGAGTGTGCGTTCTTCTGAAGTCAACAACAATCTTCTCCACGTTCAGAGAGAGATTGTTTTCCCTGCACCACACGGCCAGGCGGCCCACCTCGCTCCTGTAGTTTGTCTCATATCTGTTGCTAATGAGACCCGCCACAGTCGTGTCATCTGCAAACTTAATGAAGAGGTTGGAGTTGTGTGACGGTGTGCAGTCGTGGGTCAGCAGAGTGAAGAGGAGGGGGCTCCATCCTTGGGGGGGCCCCAGTGTTCAGTGTGATGGTGCTGGATGTGTTGCTGCCGACCCGTACTGCCTGAGGTCTTCCAGTCAGAAAGTCCAACTGCCAGTTACACAGCGAAATGTTGAGCCCCAGTTGGACCAGCTTGTAGATGAGCTGTTGAGGGATGATTGTGTTGAATGCTGAACTGAAGTCAATGAACAGCATTCTGACACATGAGTCCTTTTTGTCCAGATGTGTGAGTGCTGAGTGGACGGCAGTGGCGATGGCATCATCGGTCGACCAGTTAGACTGATATGCAAACTGGAAGGGGTCCAGGGAGGGAGGGAGGGCAGACTTGATGTGGTGCATGACTAGCCGTTCAAAGCCCTTCATGAGGATGGTAGTAAGTGCAACAGGACGGTAGTCATTGAAGCAGGATGGAGATGGCTTCTTCGGAACTGAAATGATGGTGGTAGTTTTGAAACGTGGGAACAACAGCCTGACTCAGTGAGATGTTGAAAATGTCTGTAAAGACATAAGTGAGTTCTTCTGAACAGTCTCTCAGTACACGCCCAGGCATGTTGTAAGAACCCGGAGCTTTGTGTGCATTGATCCCGCTGAAGGATGCATTGATCCTGCTCCTCACGCTGTCTGGGGTCAGCTCCATCACCTGGTCGCCGGGAGTGGTGCTGTTTTGTTGCTCAAAGCGAGCGAACAAGGTGTTCAGCTTGTTCAGCAGAGAGATGTTGCTGCTACAGGTCCGACTAAAGGAGGTAGAGCTTTCTCACATTTGGCTCCAAAACTCTGGAATAGCCTTCCTGATAATGTTTGGGGTTCAGACACACTCTCTCTGTTTAAATCTAGATTAAAAACACATCTCTTTCGCCAAGCATTCGAATAATGTATCTCTTAAATTGTGAGTGTAATTGCATCTGATCAAATGCACATTCTTATTCATTAGCTCGGGTTAAACTAATTTTACTTTGTTGGATCAGCAGCTATGCTAATGATGTCTCTATTTTGTTTCTATGTTTTGCCACGGGATGTAACTAGGATTTACACAAGCTCCAGTCGGGATCCAGGACACCTGTGTAGAGATGATGCTGACCCTCAGAGGACCCCAGATGATGCTAACCCTGAATGAACAAACAGAACTAACAATTATTCCTAAATGTGTGACTGCATCATATAACAATTATTAATTAATAATATTAATAATGTTCATCGTCTAGCTGACTACGTCTTGTATTAATCTTTTCAAAAAATCCTGTCAAACGTGCACAAACTGACAGTCACTACCATAAGCTACTACTAAATATTGTAGAAACATTATTTTCTGTAAAGTTGCTTTGTAATGATTTGTATTGTAAAAAGCGCTATACAAATAAACTTGAAATGAATTGAAAAGGTCTGTTCTGCTCAACTTTAGAAATAGAGTCTTTTGGCAGGTGAGCTTCTTAGTTATAGTTAAGCATATGTTTATTGTATAAATACAAAAATACTAAAAAATATATATATATATATATATATATATATATATATATATATATATATATATATATATATATATATATAGTATAAAAAAATAAAAAAATAAAATAAAATAAAAACAAAGATATATAATTTGCTCGTTTGTTTAGAGGCATCGATCTCAAGACCGCTGGCACCGGAGAAGCTGTTCCACAGAACCAGTATCTGGTTTCCTCATTTCACTTCAGTCCCTTGTAGACAGCAGGTGGATTCCAGTGTCTTGTGACGTCATGAGGTCTGGAAATACCCTAAGAAGCTCTCTATAAGAAGCCTTCCATTTTCATTTTTCATATTTCTACTCTTTCTTATTTGATGCCTCCTGCTCTGAGTCTGAACACAGTGTTCAACAGTAGAATCACTTTTCATCATTTTTCTTTAGCAAAGCTCTTACTAATGTTTCATTTATAGCTATAATTTTGCTATTATATGCTATAAATATTTGTTTAATTAATATTTTTAAATAATTATAATGTGTGGTGTCCTTCTTAATAAACCACTTTCCTAATCAAAATAATTGCAATATATACAGATACACATCAATACAAAAGTATTACATATAAAGAAATAGGCAAACGTGCAATAGGACAATTGCATAATTTCCTCAACAACACAATTCCAATTAATAATACATAATTAATATTCAGAAAATTCAATATTAATTATCTTATTAATAAGCATTCCCATACTAAGAAATGAACAAAGACACAGAATCTCTGTAAATGACACTAGACAGATATATACATACTCCAATGCAGAACATTGTCTGCTGAATGCACACATGTGGATAAAGGATGTAAACACTGATAAAAGGGACAGAACACACATTAAAACAATTTTTTTTATGTTTCTCAGTTACTCTTCTCCCAATCCCAAGTAAATGTGTGTATTTCCTTTTGCCAAGGGATGAAGGGATGTGTAATCTGTGTAATAGGAGTGAGTGTGATGCTGTGATGGGACTGGAAGAAACTATAGTCTGCCCCGACCCAGATTACACTCCACAATAGATGTTTAATCCTGCTCATTTCCCAAAATGGCTTATTGTAGAAAGAAGAAAGTCAATCATTATGTTGTTTCTAGATCATTTGAGATGATCACATCCTGAGTAAATGGTGACCAGTTGTATAATGGGAGTGGGTGTGGGACACCGAGAACCATCTCAGACAATTAGGAGTCAGAACGTCATTAATATATATATATATATATATATATATATATATATATATATATATATATATATATATATATATATATACAGTATGAAAACAAAGATATATAATTTGCTCGTTTGTTTAGAGGCATCGATCTCAAGACCGCTGGCACCGGAGAAGCTGTTCCACAGAACCAGTATCTGGTTTCCTCATTTCACTTCAGTCCCTTGTAGACAGCAGGTGGATTCCAGTGTCTTGTGACGTCATGAGGTCTGGAAATACCCTCAGAAGCTCTCTATAAGAACCTTCCATTTTCATTTTTCATATTTCTACTCTTTCTTATTTGATGCCTCCTGCTCTGAGTCTGAACACAGTGTTCTACAGTAGAATCACTTTTCATCATTTTTCTTTAGCAAAGCTCTCACTAATGTTTCATTTATAGCTATAATTTTGCTATTATATGCTATAAATATTTGTTCAATTAATATTTTTAAATAATTATAATGTGTGGTGTCCTTCTTAAGTCTTGAGTAAATGGTGACCAGTTGTATAATGGGAGCGGGTGTGGGACACTGAGAACCATCTCAGACAATTAGGAGTCAGAACGTCATTAACATACAGAGCACAGCTGTTACAACAGGAGCAACTTCATTTATATTAAGGACAGTAAACTATAACTGTGTAAAATGTTTGAGCTTAGGATGTTAGTGGTTCATTTAGACCCAAGGTCTAACCCAAGGTCACATGTACTTTGTCTTTGCTGTGTTGTAATAATCATCTTTATTGAGATCTTCAGTGTCCTGGTTATTTTTTCTTACAGTACGTCCACTTACAATGTCTACAATTCATAACAGAGAAAAGAATAAGACATTTGTTTAAACTGAATTTGCTCCGCAAATATCCCAGTAAAATATAAGATAGATGTGATGATTTATAAAAGAACTACTGCATTATTAAATGATCAACTTGACATAATTACCTTCTGTAACATCATTAGTTACCTGTGCTTATGTCTTTATTTCTTGTGGCATCAAGAGAGTCATAAATATGAGCAGTTCCTGTAATAAATTAATGTATCATAAGAATTTAAGCCCACAGAAAAATACTGCTTTCATGTTGACACAGATTATAGCTCAAGTCAGCTAAATATGTCATGTGCTATTAACATTATAAGTTACATGTGAAATATTTTATGCATTATTGATAATGAAATGAAACTGAATTATATCAAATTGCTTTAGAAGAGGTGGAAACTATTTAATAACCTCATCTTGTAAAGACTAATGGTCAAATATTTAAGGTTAATGAGTAAAGACTGACCAGACGTGAGTGCTGTATATACGTCTTCACTCTGGTTCTTCTCTGATGTCTGACTGCTGTTCTTCTGTTGACTCACTCGAGAGCGAGACTGAGATCTTCCACCTAGACAAACAGAAACTGTTCAGGAGAAAATAAGGGGGTCAAAAATGACTTTAATCTCCTATTATGCAAAGAAGAAAAACACTTTTATAAAGTGTTTGAACACAGTTGTGTGGCTGCAGTGTTTTAAAGCAAAGAGGGCTTAATAAAAGAATGGAAGAGAGGATGGGGAAAGGAAATGAAGGGTAGACATTGTTTTTCTATACAACCAAACAGTAGAAACAGAAGGGCATGTTTTCCTCGAGTGCAAAAAGTATAAAAATAAAAGCACTTTTTGGAGTTGAAGTGGTTTCTGTTACTTCTTTGTTTTATCATAGTGACATTTCTTCAGTTTTTGTAGTAAACAGGACTGTATATAAGAGTTTAGTTCAAACTTTGACCTTTGGAGGGCAGTAATATGTCTAGTAGCATCTACACTGCCAGAAAGCTGACACAGTGCTTACTTTTAATTTTCAAAGGAAATGTCCTGGAAATATATCCACAAAAAAAAATAATAATATTAAAGTCCTATATATTTGTGCCAATCATTTTACTTCGGACAGCCTCACAATCGAGGGTCTGTTCAGAGCTGGAGTTGTGTAAAAATTGCTTCTGGAAGAGGATCAATTAGCTAAATCTAACGCTACAATCATCTCTGTCTGTTTTCAGTGACGCTGACTTCAAATCCTACCAGAATTATCATAAATAGAAGTCCAGCTATATCATTATTTTTTCATCTCTCCATGCTCCCCATCTGTGTATTTCATAAACACACATTTGTTATGCACAGTAAAATCAGATAACCGATTATAAAACAAGTGTGTTTTCTGTAAAGAGCTTGTAATAATAGTTGTTATTTGCAAAGGCCAACATTATTATGCCAGGTGTCCTAACGTTTCATCTTACCCCGTCAGATTGTCTAACCAGGGCTCACTTGCGCATGTGCACATCAGTATTGCATCATTCTTTCCTGCTGAACAACCAGTGTTTGGAATAACGCTGTTTAAAATAACGGCGTTAGGTAACAACGTTATTTTTTCAGTAACGGAGTAATCTAACTAATTACTTTTCCCGTCGTTATAACGCCGTTAACATTACTGGAAGATGAATGCGGTGCGTTACTATGCATTGATTTGTTGATTTCGGATGACGATGTAATCCGAACGCACCCCAGGCTCATGGGGCGGTCGAACTGCACTTTTCTCTCCATCGACTTCCATTCATACGCGTGCGAATGCGTCAGACCGGAAACGCAAGCTTATGTGAAAAATTTCGCATTTCGCTGCATTCCAAAGTTCAAGTTTGGTGAACTCTGACCTGCGAATTCGCATCACGTGAAGATGTGGGACCAGTAGAAGATCGATACGTCACTGCGTGACCTCTCTGTACAGAATTTCAAAAATGAAGGAAGCGCTATATAACTTTAGCTTTAGCGCAGCATCCTATTTTATATAATACATTTTTTAAAAGATTATAAAAAATAAAATAAAAAAGAATCTGCATGGTTTGTAGTGTCAACCGGAACAGATGATACATTTGAATGAAGACGTTTTATAATTTTTTATCGCAGAGAGTACAATATAATAAGACGCTTTCGACGCCGTCGCAAAAGACACAGTACAAGCACATATTAATCCATGTTGTGATAATTGAGGAGAGACCGTTTTATCTTGCTCCCGCCCATATTCGCAGCGGCGTCGGAAATAATTTCGCACGTCTACTGTGACCGCGCCTTCACACAGCGAGTGAGGAGGTGGGTTAATAACGAGATAAGCGATTATAATTGGCTAAGGCAGAGTCATGTGTTTCATGGTAGCCACCGGTGTCCATAGTGGCGTCAAACACACACTCACGCACGCACGCGAGATTCGCAGCAGCAACAGCAGCAGAGATGGCGAGTCAGGAGCAATCCGATGAAAGGTTGGCTTTTTCAAGGTAGAGATATAAGCACTACTTCAAATTCATTGCGGTCAAAGGCAAGAACGTGCATGTAATGTGTACATGTAATGTGATACACACGCATCTACAAAGCTAGTGGCCAAAAACACTTTTCTTACGAAGATAATACGTGGAAGTGCAGGATAAAACTCTTGCTGTCTGTTAACGTGCAATAAATATCGAAAGTTATGTACGAACACCTTTCTTTTCTACTTATTTCAACTGACTTGTGAAATTTTTTTACAGTAACGCAAATAGTTACTTTCCCTGGTAACGAGTTACTTTTATTATAGCGTAATTCAGTTACTAACTCAGTTACTTTTTTGGAACAAGTAGTGAGTAACTATAACTAATTACTTTTTTGAAGTAACGTTCCCAACAGTGTGAACAACACATAATTACTGTTTTTGCATTACTGTAAGGGTACTGTAGGTGTAGGCTTTAATAAAGCAGAATCTGATGGGTAGCATTTTTTTGTTGTCACATTATGTTACCTACTGTTTCAATTGGAGCACAAATCATCAGAACAGGATATTGAAACTACACCCTTTTCTAAAAAGGGAGGTGTGAACACTAGCTCAATATTTAATTGGCTTCAATAATACTTAATCTGGCAGAAGATGAACCTTTGTAGTTTCTGTAGCACCACAGCAGGACCAAGACGACAATGATCAAAACTGTGAGTCCAGCAGTCACTCCAACTATCACAGGATTGAGATCAGATCCTGATGTTCTGGAGGAAGCTGAGATCAACACATTGTACAGTCATATTAGTGCTGTATATTACACAGAAACATTTCAATAGTGTTCACAGTTCCTACTCTCACCTGTGACTGAGATCCAGCTCTCGGGTGACTCTCCTTTCTCTCTGTGTTTGCAGGAGTAGAAACCCTCGTCTGACTTTGATACAGTAGAAATTATCATCTCTGTAGTTTGACTCTGGATGAGTGTCCCATCTTTATAGAAATCAGCTCTGAGGTTTGGAGTTGAGTATTTATCTAAACAGCGTAGAGTCAGAGTCTCTCCTTCAGTCACAGGATGAACAGGACTCTCCAGAATCACATTAACTACAGAAACAGAGCAAACATCAGCTGTTGAATAGTAAGAATCAATGTGGTGACAATAATAATAATAATAATAATAATAATAACAACAACAATAATAATAATAATAATAATAATAACAACAACAATAATAATAATAATAATAACAACAACAACAACAATAATAATAATAATAATAATAATAATAATAATAATGCATTTTCTTTAGAGCTGCCATTCAAAACAAGAACAACTTACAAATGAATGACAATCATAAATTAAAAGGCAGTAATACAATAAAAGCAACATCTATTAAACTTTAAAATAATCCACAAAATAAAATTAATCAGGAAAAGATCATTTAACCCTTGTATGGTGCTTGGGTCTGTGGGACCCGTTTTCACGTTTTATCAAAAGACAAATTATACTATTAATTATTTTTTTCAAATTCAGACTCATTGGCCTTGGATCAAGACACACTGTACACACACCACCAGACCCACAAACACTGGCTGAGTAACAAAAATATGAAGATTTGAAAAGTAAGAAAATAATAACTATCACAAGCACTGTGTGGAAGAGATTTCCAGAGTCGAGGAGCAGCACAGGAGGAAATGAACAGCAGGAATAACAAGAGAAACAGACGAGGAAGATCTAATAGTGTGTGCACACCAAAAGCTAATTTAGTTATTTGCAAGAGTCAATTACACACAAAGTCAAAGCAAAGATGAGAATAGATGCAAATTTTCTTAGTGGAGTGGGGAGGGGGGTTATGAAATACATGTAAACAAATAAACATTTATTTTAGTTTAAATGACATGAGGGTAAATGACCAACAAGGGCTCCATGATTCTGGATAAATTGAGAAACACAATCATTTTTATTTTTTTAATGACAAAACTTAATACTCATAGGGTTAATAGTCTTGTAGACTCGTTGATATTTAGGAATGAGATTGCGTGGGTGAATGAATTGAGACACAATCCATCTATTTCTATTCAGTATTATCTGAACTGAATAAACAAAGAAACACAGACTCACGGTGTACAGTGATATTCACAGGATGAGTTTTCTCTCCAGATTCAGACTCACACCAGTACACTCCAGTGTCATCTGTGCTGGTGGATCTGATTGTACATGTAGATCCTGTTTGTGTTCCCCACACTGATGATGAACAATCTTCCAGCCGCCCACGGTCTGTGTATCTTCTCATTCTCCATCCAGTAGAGTTACTCTTCTTCTCACAGCTCAGAGAGAGAGAGACTAATACGAAGTGTTGAGTTCTGCTGGGACTGACGATCAGAGAGACTGGAGGAGAAACACCTGAGAAGACAATTACAACTACACTTCAGAAATCAACTCAAGACACTTTTATTGATCTAACACTTCACACAGCCTAAATAGTTTCAAAATCAGCTTTTCAGATAAATATTAAAGTTGTAATATCTGAAATCCATAAGTCATCACTGAGTATTTCTTTTTAAAATTCATAATCAAACTTGTATCTTAATATGCCATCAGCCAGGAAGCCGAAGACAACAGTGACAGCCAGCAGAAACCTCCATAAACTGTTACTAGTCATTTTACTAATAACCCATCATTTACCAAGAATCAAGGTCTGGTCAATGACGTACAATTTCATAATGAAAACTCTGTTTATTAAATAGATCAGATTATACATTTAATTATGTTCCCTCAAGTTCACTTGTGTAAGTAACACTTTTTTGGCACGGTAGTTATATTTTAGTTTTTCATGACAATTTTAGATAATGCTTTAGATTCAACACCCAAAGAACTTCGTCAGTAAACAGAATTTACAGTATCATTGTTTCTGTAATTGTAGTGTACCCATTCAGCCCCTCTGTGCAGGTATAAGGGAACAATATGCTAAGTTTGAGGAGTAAAAGGGGAACAGGGTTGACTTAGATTTAGAACAAGTGTATATTTATACAGTAATTACAGAGAAAATGTATTTTATTTATTATTATTATTATTTATTCTATTTTTTTTTTTTTTTTGCTATGACAAAGCACAGTTTACATCCACTGAAATATAAATGTTGTATGTATTTTTCTGCGAACAGCTGGAAAGAGGAAAGCTTGTTTTAAACTGATCCTTGATGGTATATCATACACAGTTATTTGGTGATAGCTGTGTTATGAAGCTGCTCGTGTGAAGTTGCTGAGATCGGTGAATAAGCTTTCATAAGGTAAGTAGACTCGTGAATTATAAATCATAGCAGAAACTCATTAACTCATTTCACTACATGTCCAGTTTTACTGTTCAGTCTCCATCATGTATCCTTTAATAATAGAATGGTTAAAAAAGACAATAATAAAATATGAATATAAAATTATAAAAAACTATATTGTCTTTCTAAATCGATATCAAACATAAGATTGTTGTTTAGGCCTTACATATCATGTAATATTAGAATAGGTTTCAAAATACTTACTGTATAAATGATGAATAATGTTACAGGTTGTTACTCCTTTATTCCCCAAACATCACGTATTATTCCTCTATACCTACACTGAGTTACTGAATAGGTTCACTATAATTACACAAACTCACACTGTAACTTCAGTTTACTTACGCAGTTCTTTGCAGGTTGTATATCTCGTTGTTAGTCCCTTATTCCCCAAATATTGTTCCCTTATACATACACATATGCTCTTTATAGATACACTACTATTACAGAATCACCATAAATACAGTACACTTACGTAGTTCAGACAGGAACCACTTTGGCAAGTTTACTTGAGTTTATTGAACACAATTTATCTTTGGTGGTATGGTTCCTTATGGGGCTTCTTACTCCCAGAATAATTGACATACTAGAGTTTTACCATTAACCCCCCGGGACCATGAATTTTAGAAATACATAACAATTAAGTCTTTAAAGCAAACAGTGATAATCATGTGGATGTGGCAGTGATACGTCTATCCTGTAGCCTGTTTATGAAGATGGGTAACACGCAGCGGTGAGGTCCATACCAGCTAAGATTTTTTGGAAGCCTTAGTGATCTGAAACAAAGAAGACGACAGCCAGAAGGTGCGCAGTAATGTGCTCATGCTCATAATGGGGAGGGAGGGAGGGTTGCGAGCCGTTGAGCATACTTACAGAGCAGTAGTGACACGTATATATATATGTCCCGTGTCTAATAGGAGAGAGGTGGTGATTGGAGCGATTTGACAGCTGACCGCATCAGCTGTTCACAGACTTGCCTCCGTGGCCTGACTGAACTAACGCTACGCTCGATTTCTTAGCGTAGTTCTAATCTAAAGGGTTACCTGATTTTCAGGTATTAGATTTAAACATTTTACATTTTTTACAGCTGACCCATGAATCAAGGTTGTGTTGGTTAGTTTGGTCTGTTTAGACCCTGCTAGTAGATACAGTATCTACACCTGACACCAGAAGCATCTTTCTCCATTGACACCATTAAACAGTAGCTGTATATTATGACAGGACAACATTTCAAGACAAACTCAAAAATATCAATGAAAATCTCCAGAGTGTCTCGTTCATTCTGTGTTCAGTCTGAACTCACCAGTGACCCACAGTAGCTGTGTGTTGCTGACGTCTGTGTTATATGCTGGTTTTCCTCTCTCTGCTGAACACACATAAACTCCTGTGTGTTTTAGATCAGCAGAACTGACAGTGTAGTGTCCTCCAGCTCCTCTTCTGCTGTCTGAGAGACGATTATAATGATTGCTGTTGTCTGTATGAAGTGAAAATGTGCAGTTAGCTCAAGAAATGAGAGTCGTATAAATGACCGTTGTTGGTATTATCAGGTATAATGGTATAATCAATATTTTTAATCTCTCTGTTTCTTTATGAAGCCAGTTTATTCAGATGTTACTACATGAATCTCATGATATCTTACCTGATGAGAGAGTTATAGTGAACCAGCTGAATGTCCAGCCTGTAGAGGAACCATTAACCTGACAGATCAGAGTCACTGAATCTCCTTCAGTCAACCACTTCTGTGGAGAAACACTTAACACTGCTCTGGGAACTGAAGATGAGAAATCACTCATTAATAACATGTTAAACTTGTGTGTGTGTGTGAAGAGATGATCAAACTCACCTGATACTGTCAGTGTAACTTCATCACTGCGGTGTGATGTCCGTGATCCTCCTCTCTCTAATCCATAACAGGAGTATTCACCTGCGTCAGACTCAGTAACAGGACTGAATGTGTGTTCCTGTAGTTCACTGGAAGCATAGCCTGATCTGTCATTATACCAGATGTACAGCCAGTTAGTGACTCCTTCACTATATACATCACATCTGAGAGTGACTGTCTCTCCTCTGAACACATGTTGATCAGGTTTGATGCTCACTGTGGCTTTTGGTTTTTCTGTACAATGACAAAAAAATTCACAATAAAAATAACATACTGCTTTTACTGTATGAACAGATACTTGAGTCTAAAACACACATAACTCAGATGAGACTGAAGTGTTGTTCTCTATGGCTGTTATAGTCTTTCGTCCCCTTGCAATTATAAGGTTCTATCTGACATTTTTGTCAAAATTGAGTTATTTACATATTCTTATTCTGCTACAATTTATTTACATTATGTGATGTTTTATTTTAAGTTGTGTACATTTTGGTATTTTTTATTGAAAAAACAAAAAGGTTCTATCTACAGAAGTCTGTGGAACACAAAAACTTTAAAGCTCAATATCTCAAAACTACTCAGAACGCAGATAGAACCTTATTATTCCAAGGGGACGATTTATGAAAGATCTGTCAATATACAATCATTGAGGATTTGGAAACATGATTTGTGAAAGTTTTGTCTCTCACTGTTTAGATTTTGATTTTACAGTATATAAGAAACATATCTGCTGCTTTTGAGACTGATAATTCAACTTGTGAAAGGACGCATTTATAATCATGATAACATGTAAGTAATTTCTAAACTAGTTGTAAGTTACTGTAGAATCAGTTATGTTGTATGTCATGAAATATATGAATCAAATCGACTCACCTTCAGTATGTTGAGAGAAGATGTTTGAGATCAGCACTAAAAACACAAAGAGAAACCTCATTACAATGTGAACATTGAGATGATAATTATAAAGATAAATTGAGTCTGTATATGTGTCTAGATAAACATGAAATCATCTGACTGGTATTTTATAGATTTGATCACAGCGGAGAAGTGTTTAGGGAACTTCACTCCAACAGTCTGATCACGAGCAGAAGAATAAAGACAAACTCTTACTAACTGTGAACTAGTGAATATTACAACAACAGCAACAATAACTGTAAAACAAACCAACAGAACTGATTCAACAGCATTACACATCACAAAACTGAATCACTGAGCAAACACACTGATCTACAACACAACAGAGAGCATTTCCCTTTCACAAACAGCACTAACTGCACACTTCCTCTCTCAAACTCATCTTTCACTCGTATTTGAGTTTAGTGAATACATCATATATCATGAACTACAGCTGGGTTTGAAACTCTGAGATCAGACAGAAAATACATGAATCTAGGAACACTAAAACATTTGATCATTTACATAATATAATAACTATTCCACTGAAACACATTAAGAGAGAATAATACTCACAGAGCAGAAGAGGAAGTGGACTGAGCTCCATACTGACTGAATGATGTCAGACGCTTAAAGACACAGAGTGTGTTAAAGACTCAAGACTTCCTCAAACCCGTGGTCAGATCTTTAGAAACATCAGACACACAAGTGTACCTCATGTGTTACAGAAGATCTTTGATAATGTTGATTAATCTTGTTTTCACAAAATGTCACACTGACTAACATGCAAGTTTTCTACAGAAATGTTGTCATGATCCTTTCAGTATTAAACTGAACAGTATTTATTTGCTAATATGAAAAGTTGTATTCTAGTGTGTTTGATGAATAAGGGAAATGGAGCAATATATTGATCGCTCTTTTTAAATAGTGGTATTAGCTGTATTTATATTACGAGGCCGTTGAATGCTTGAATCTGATTGGCTGAGGCAAGTTCTGAAGTGTCCAATTATCTTCAGTGAAACACACAGTGAATGTAGTTCCAGGTGGATTTAAAAATCTCTCCCGTCCAACTCCCACAAAAATAAAAAGCGTCCCAATCCCGGAAGAATGACCCCCCGCCCCCCCACTCACTCCCATGTTGTCGTTTTTTGGCAGGAAACTGTCAGTTACAGTAAAAAAAGATAAAAAATACAGTAGTCTACAGATCACTGCATGCCCACTTTAGTTGAGTAAAAATCCAAAATGTGGTATTTTGTTATTTTATTGAACAAAAAGCCATCTTATACATTGCACATTATGCATTGCACACACATTACATTTCATGCAAATCATCCATGCTAACACACACATTATCTACTTTATCTTTTTTTTTTTTTTTTTTGCTCATTTGAAAGTAGACATTTCACTCTCTATAGATTTATTTTTCATAAACACAATTTCAAAGTTTCTTGCTCTAGTTCACATGACCGAAATCTTGTTTGCTTTAATTATTTTACAGAAGCACAACGTTTCTTTGTTATTCTGAATGCACACAAATAAACAGTCTTGACAGATTCAAAAGATTTATTACTTTTATTTGTATGACCAAATATATTTTAAGAGCAAGTGAGAGTTGCCTCCATCTTCGAGCGCCGCTGTTCAGTTTCCACACACACTTCAATAGCACACATTTCTGTTGGTTAACATTAGATTGAGCGACCATGTAAAGTTATTACATCTTTTAGATGAAAAGCTATATTTGAGGTCTATGAATGATAAGTGGGCTTGTGGACGTCCTGCCCGATGTACGCTACTGTATGACATAGACCAGCCAATAATAATCTGTCCATCACATGAACATCATTCACACCAAAGCTAACAAACAGAAGAACATAAAGAGACAGGGCAAGTAGAATTGAGATCAAAATTAAAATAAAGGTCTACAGTTTAGAGATTATTTATTTTGAAGATAAGCTATATTTGTGTATAAAGTTGGGGATCAAAGTGTTATTACGATTCCCTGTCCTGCCCTATCCAGCTGACATTTCCTGTCCCGTCCCAATCCTGTGATTAATATTGATTTTGTTTCCAATCCCGCGTGATTCCTGTGACCCGTGAGAGTCACGAAAACATGTCAGCCTCTAGTTCCAGGCAGCTCTCCTGACCACTTTACAGTTACATATCACTTACACAGTTAACAGTAATAATGGTCACGCAGTTTGCACAAAAAGGCGTCAGCGTTGCCCTGATGATTTTATCAGTAAACCTTTATAGTCTAGCAACTTAAAGGCTAACATTATACATGAAATTTCTCACTAGCGAGGAGACAGAGCTGTTTAGAGATGCACAGAGGTCATGCTCTCTCTCTTTCTCTCTCTCTGTCTCTCTCTCTCTCTCTCTCTCTTGCTCTCTTTCTAATGACTTCATTAATAACTGCATTAGAATGCTATCAACAGCTCAAGCCTCCATTACCAGCTTTAAAATAACATGCTGAAACTAGCACAGGATGCGTTGGATGAGATGCGGAAGAAATAATCCTACTCACATTAGCGATTTAAGTATAAAAACCTAATAAAAAACCTGAATAAATGATCGGCCAATTATTTGTTGTCAATTATTCCTTACTTAAGTATTTACATGGCAATAAAGTGAACAACAACAGCTTCCTCCCTCACTGGTTAGTGTGGTGGAGCGGAAACAGAACAAACCAAACCAAAAATATGATCTTAACATCAACCTATTTCTATTCTGTCAGGCCTCTGACACAGATATATTTATACGTGTGAACACAGTTTAATATTCATACACCAAGGCCAGGGATGAGCATTAAAACTAATTTAATGATTATTTTTTCAATCTTAATGAATCCACCTTCACAGATGCACTATAGATCCCCTGAGGAACAGTTCCACTCATTCTCTGCTATAGGAGAGGAAGAAATGTGTGAATCTTTTAAATCATCTTAATCAACATCATGTATGTTAGACTTAGACCCGAAACCAGCCTCTTGTATAAAAAATAAAAAAATTAAAAAACCCAGAGTTACAGATGACCTGCTCTCTCTGTTAGTGTTACTTTCTCATTAGACTACTGCATGATTGTTGTTGCTAGGAAACTTTGTTTTATTTACTGTGTTTTTACTTTTTTGTGTTACTGCTAATATTAACGCTTAGCTAAATTTAAAGGGTTCATCCAAAACTGAAAATTATGTCATTAATGACTCACCCTCATGTTGTTTCAAACCCGTAAAACCTCTGTTTCTCTTTGGAACACAGTTTAGGATATTTTAGATTTAGTCCGAGAGCTCTCAGTCCCTCCACTGAAACTGTGTACAGTACAGAACAGAAGAGAAGACAATGCTGAATAAAGTTGAAGTTTTTGCTATTTTTGGACCAAAATGTATTTTCGATGCTTCAACAAATTCTAACGGACCCTCTGATGTCACATGGACTACTTTGATGGTGTTTTTCTTACCTTTCTGGACATGGAAAGTAGACCGTACACACAGCTTCAATGGAGGCACTGAGAGCTCTCGGACTAAATCTAAAATATCTTAAACTGTGTTCAGAAGATAAACTGAGGTCTTTTTTTGGGTGAACAAACCCTTTAACCACATAAATGCTGGTTTGGACAGTTTCAGAAATACATTATCTTTTACCATAAAACAATAAACATAATTTTTAGACGGCTTTTAACATTTTTATAATAACTTTTTAAATGAATTTCAACCTTTTTAATCACACTGTTTATATGCTCTGATAATTAAATGATAGGCCTACTACAATCATCACTTATCACCTCGTGCTTTTTTAACCGGGTTATACCTGGGACTCCCCAGTTTTGGTTTGCTAAATAGTGAGGCCTGGCCATAGCCAGTGAAACTACTTAATTAACTGTCGAGCAACAGATAAGGACAGCAGTTTGTAAGTGTTTTGTTCATTTTCTCATTAGACTACTGTGCCATCGTCGCTGCTTGGAAACTTTGTTTCATTTTCTGTGTTTTTTTACCGAGGTAAATACATGCTGAAGTGGCACTTGTTTTTGTTTTTGCCTATCACAGGACTCCCCAGTTTCGATCTGCTAAATAGTGAGGTGTGGTCAGCTGACTTCAATAATAATAACAGGTAAAAATATAAAAGTGGTAGTTTCACAGCGGCAGCTGTCGTGGCAGCCCTCGCATAAAGAGCGACGAGTAAAACCATCGACTCTACCTGCGTGACTCAACCAAGCAAGGACACCGACAAGGCGTATTGCTATTCTCACATTTCTTTACTTTTTGTATAGCTTGTTCTCAAATACTTATTTAGGTCACTTGTACTCACTATGTGCTTTCAGATCTCTACTATCATTACGAGACACTCTAACTCAGAGAGCACGCACTGTACGTAGAAGACAGGCGTATCCCAAAAATCTACGGCCTGTCCTCTACTATGACACTCTCTATTCCAGTTGGTCTCTGGAACTGCCAGTCTGCAGTTAACAAACCAGATTTCATTTATTCTATTGCTATTCATTCCTGTCTCATCCTCATGGCCCTAACTGAGACTTGGATCAAACCTGAAGATACTGCAACTCTAGCAGCCCTCTCCACTAATTTTACTTGTTCCCACACCCCTCGTACGACTGGGAGGTGTAGAGGAATCACATGCCATTACTGTAACCCACCATGTTAAAATCCACTTTGTTGTCATTTATCATTCCCTAGGTCAATTGGGAAATTTCCTGGAGGACTTGGATGTGTTACTGTCAAACTTTCCTGAGGATAGTACTCCTCAGGTACTGCTTGGCTAGATAAACCAGAGGCTGCTGACTATAACATTCACCTTGTTTGATCTCAAGCAAACATCTACTACAGTGAGTCACAAATCAGGTAACAAACTGGACTTCATCTACACATGCTGTTGCTCCATGGACAACTCTTCAGTTGCTCCACTGCACACCTCAGACCACTTCCTCATTACTGCTTACCTCGCACTTACTCCTGAACCAGCTCACTCTCCAACGCTGGTCACCTTTTGATGGAACCTACGCTCACCCTCTCCACATCGCCTATCCTTTATAGTTTCATCCTCACCTCCTTCACCCTCTCAGTTTTCAGCTCTGGACACAAACAGTGCTACTCACACTCTTTGCTCCACTCTAACATCTTGCATGGACAACTTTTGCCCACTGTCTTGTAGACCAGCACGCACCACCCCATCTGCCCCCTGGCTGTCCGATGCTCTCCGTGAACATTGCTCTAAACTCAGGGCTGCAGAGAGGAAATGCCAGAAATCAAAAAACTTTACTGACCTAAGTATGTATCAGTCTCTCCTCTCCTTTTGCACAGTAACCAATCTGGCTTCAAAAGTGGCTACTCAACTGAGACTGCTCTGCTCTCGGTTACTGAAGCCCTGCGACTAGCAAGAGCAGCTTCAAAACCCTCGGTACTCATCTTACTGGACCTGTCTGCTGCTTTTGACAATGTTAATCACCAGATTCTCCTGTCCACCCTCAGAAAGATGGGCATCTCTGGAACCACACTCCTGTGGGTTAAGTCCTACATCTCCGATAGATCCTTCAGCGTGTCTTGGAGGGGTGATGTTTCAAAGTCACACCACCTTGCTACTGGGGTTCCTCAAGGCTCATTACTTGGACCACTTCTCTTCTCCTCTACATGACGCCATTAGGATCTGTCATTCAGAAACATGGCTTTTCTTATCACTGCTACGCCGATGACACCCAACTCTACTTCTCATTCCAACCAGATGACCCAACGGTAGCTGCTCACATTTCAGCCTGTCTGAGTGACATTTCTAGCTGGATGAATGACCATCACCTTCAGCTCAACCTTACTAAGACAGAAGCTAACTCATCATTTCATCACAAATTCTCTATACAGCTGGGTTCGTCAACCATTACTCCTTCCAGGACAGACAGAAACCTAGAAGTTGTGATGGATCATCAGTTAAGCTTCACAGTTCACAGACCATATTGCTGCAATGACCCTGTCCTGTAGATTTGCCTTATACAACATTAGGAAGATTAGACCCTTACTGTTAGAGCAAGCCACCCAACTTCTTGTCCAGGCTCTTATATCTAGATTGGACTCTTGCAATGCTCTCCTGGCGGGTACTTCCTGCATGTACTGTCAAGCCTCTGCAATTGATCCAGGATGCAGCAGCGAGGGTTGTCTTCAATGAGCCAAAAAAGCTCACGTTACTCCTCTCCTCATCTGGTTACACTGGCTACCAGTAGCCGCTCACATCAAATTCAAGGTACTAATGCTTGCCTACAAGACGACCACTGGCATGGCACCAACATACCTAAACTCACTAGTTCAAATTTATGCGCCCTCCAGAAGTTTGTGTTCTGCAAGTGAATGACGCCTTGTGGTGCCATCCCAAAGAAGTTCAAAATCACTCTCACTGAACTTTTCCTGGACTGTGCCCAGCTGGTGGAATGACCTCAATTCGAACAGTCTTTACTCATTTTCAAAAAACACTCATCTTTTTTTTTGCCAGCACTTGACCAACTATTGTCCTCAAACCTTCATTACTCTGTTTATGTGGTAAGTAAACTTTTATGTACTGGCTATCGTTAGCAAGCGGCTACGCTTTTCGTGGCTCCATAGAATGCGTTATTTGTTTCACACTTCAGGCGACAGTGCAGACTACACTGGTCACTGTATGTTTCACACTGTTGTGTAGTGATACAGTCGGGAAAATCTGAGGAAATAAATAGCTGACATCAGACAAACATCAATATTTAACTGAGAGAATGATGTGAAAGAGGAAGTACAAGAGAACGAACAAATAGTTTGCATTAAGACACATTACTAAGAGTTTCTATCTGATGGTGTCAAGATGGCAAATAAACCACATGCAATGTGAGAAGCTCATTTTTTGTGGTCTTCAGATCTTGTTTTGTTAGTGCTTCTTGCAGAATGATAAATGCCAGTAATTTTGAACACATAATAGTTTTAATTTAATTTAAATGTCAATATCACCATCACTCATATTTGGTTAATCCCCTAGGGCCGGTGTTTTTATTTTTATTTTTTGGCTACTTTCACCTAAATTTTTCTAATTCAAATGTTTACCCTACACAGAATGGAGGAAATAATTGAATTGGAGACATTTTTCTTAAAGAAAACCATTTGAACTACAAAATATAAGTGTAATTCTTAATAAATAACATTTTATACATTTCAAATGTTACAATAAACACACACAAAAAAACATAGGCACTTTTTTTTTTTTTTGATGAATAAAGTCTCTTATTCAGGTTCTACAGTCCAGTTTAATATGTTTGATGCCACCACATTCTTCGAAATCATTAGACAGAAATGTGTGTGTGGGACAAATACATTTCTAAGCTTAATTTAACTGCTTTCAGTATCATAAAAATACATACATATTTAAGCTTTCAAATGAACCCATATATGGGCTGTTACCATATAAGGAAGGCTATGTAAATGAAGCATAATAATTTTTAACATGATTTTGGACCTGTATCCGGATCTGCAGTTTATAACGCTTTTTTTTTATTTCTGTTTTTTTTTTATCTCTATTCTTATTCCAGTTTTTCTCAGTTGCTTAGACACTAAAATTTATTATTCAAGCCAAATTTCACAAACACAAAACACATTTTCCTAAATATTTCTCAGAAACAATTAAAGCTATTCTTGTGTTTCACAACTCTATTCATCATTTGACACCATGTCTTCCTGTTGAGCAGTGTTCACAAACCATTAATGCCAACAAAGCCTGTAGTTCTCACCATGTGAACGCTAACATGCAGCATTTTCACACTGCAGTCAGAACCACAGGATGAGTAAAAAAAAGAATCACAAGTGAATTCATTGGCTATGAATTCAAGAACAAAAAACAAAAACAAGAAACAACTCCAGAATTGTTTAAAATTGCATATAACTGCATACTAACTATAATAATTGATGTTGATTACAGTAGCATTTTGTTCCAAAGAGCAAAATATTTAATGCTTGACATGCAAAACCTGATTCAGTAAAGAAAGGTCAAGGTTTGTTTGTTTCTACTGTGACACTGTGAAAATGTTTTACTTAGGCCTGTTGCGTAATTAAATAACCATCTAATAGTGATTATTAGATCTAACCGCGGTTATTTCAGACAAACGTGATTATTGTGCTTTTATACAACACAACACAAGAGGGAGTCATACACCAAAAGAAACAGAAGAGCACCAGTTTGGTTTTCATGCACTACAGTATATAGCTTATATCATCTGAAGTCAAGCAATATCTTAATGTGAGGGACAGAATTGTATTTACATTCTTAAATTTAAGTTTACAGAAATTACAGCACGTCACGTTCAGTTATGACACTCACTACTGTAAAACTCTCTCTCCAACATGATGTTTTTCTATTATAATACTAGGTCTGGGGATTTGTATAAAAGTGCAATGTATTCAAGTGTGATACGTTGTGATGTAAGAGTGTAACGTAAAAAACCACGTGACATGTAAGAACAAAAAGGTAGATAAAGCTCTAGTTCTAGAGCCATAGCGTGTCATCTCATTTATTGGTTATAAAACAACAATACATGGTTTTGCACACAGAAAGATTATTAGAAGCCTTTATTTTTCTCATGATTTATATCTTATTTAATGTATTTTGTGAGAATACAAATAGTTAACAGAATAAACATCTTTAAATTGTATAATGTGTACCAAAGGTTTTTTTTCAAGATATGTTTTGCTGCTAAATTATACAGTCAGCTAGTTTAATTTCATAGCTTATATATTTTTATTCAAATGTAATTTTTCTCTTTTGAGGAAGTGAATATTCAGTGGATTGTGTTTAATGCTAAAATGAACTTTTTGGCTTCACTGATTGTTTTGCAAGTATTCTAATTAAAATAGATAAATGAATAAAAGAGCGAGGGGAAGGTCAATATAGCAGACTCTTTGAATAAGAAAGCCATAATAACACATGAAAAACATATTCATCAACTGTCCAGAAGATGGAAGCAGTGATCCACACATGCTCCTCACATACAGCAGCACTCAAAATGATTTCAATGAAGTTATATTAAAAAATAACATTAAAAAATGGTTTCAATAAAATAACAACCAAACAAAGATAAATTAATGTATAATTTAAATATAAAACAGGAGAAATTCAGTCACAAAGATATTAATTATAATAATACTCTCAACAATTGTTGGTTTTCTGAAGATCAACATTCTGGTATCCTTATAAAATGACATTTGGGTCTACTGTTACGTCAACGTAAAGAGCAGGGATTCGGTTTGGCGAGCAGACTCAGAGCAGCATCGGTCCAATCAGAAGCAGGTGGGCGTGAGCGAAGGATTAGCGACAGATCGGGCTCTGTTGAATCAGACACTGATATCTTTTTATTTTAATCACAGAATAACGTAAGTTATGACTATAACTATGGATCTATGAGACCGAATGATGACCGTCACCACGGTCTTACCTTGAATGACGCCATTCTGCCAGCTCTCCTCGAGACCGAATGTAAACAATGTCAGGTGACTGACCCCTAGTGGTTGGTTCCCTATAAAACATCAGGATGAACCGAACACTTCCTCTTGCCTGGAACGCCTCAGTTCATCCCAAGTGACAAGAAATGGTGACGGTCATCATTCGGTCTCATAGATCCATAGTTATAGTCATAACTTATGATCTATTTCGACCTCACTCAGACCGTCACCACGGTCTTACCTTGGATGACTAGTGCCATCAATGTTCCGAGGGAATGTAAGCCTCTCCTTCTTTACATCCCTGCTTAGCGGCCGAGAGCAGAATTGTGGACCCAAGCGTAACTGGGTCCGCCACATTGACCCGGTAATACTGGGCAAAGGTACAAGGTGAGCTCCATGATGCCGCTGCACATATGTCCGTTAGTGCCACCCCCTTCAGTGCTGCCCAGGATGTGGCAAGACTCCTGGTAGAATGAGCTACCAGGTTCCCTGGGACTGGTAAGCTCTGACTGGAGTATGTGTGTGCAATAGTGTCTACTATCCAATGTGATAGGCGCTGTTTCGAGGCTGGTTTTCCGATACTTTTCTTATCGAAACACAAAAACAACTGAGTGTGTAAATGTCTTAACGACTGTGTCCGCTCAATGTATGTGCGAAGTGCTCGAACTGGACATAAGGTAGCAAGATCAAGTTCTGTACAAGAGAGATCAGGATCAGGTTGAAACGCTGCAAGTTCGATTACTTGATTGATCGTGCAAGTATTAAGAACTTTAGGCAGGAAAGCAGGGTTCGGCCAGAGAGAGACCCCTGAATAGTTTGCCTTCCATCTCAGACAGTCTTCACTTACTGCTAAAGAATGTAACTCACCCACTCTCTTTGCTGAACAGATAGCAAGAAGAAAAACTGTTTTCCACGTCAGTGATTTAAGATCCGCCTGGGCCAATGGTTCAAATGGGGCTCTAGTCAATGACTGTAGAACCATGGGAAGATCCCAGGATGGTGATCTCAGCCTTTTGTTTGGATAGAGGCGACGTGCACCTTTGAGAAATTGAGTAACCAACATGTGTTTACCAACTGATAAACCTTCCACAATACTGTGGAAATGGAAAATAGCCGCCACATAAACTCGTACGGTGTTGACTTTTTTTCCTGAGTCTAAAAGTGACTGAAGAAAGCATAAAATGGAATCGAGACCACAATTCATGGGGTCCAAGTTTTTGTCCTGACACCAGTTAGAGAACACACGCCACTTACTCGAGTAGTTATCCCAAGTGGAAGGCGCTTTAGCATTGTTTATGGTTCTCCTTTCTGCCTCCTCTAGCTGACAAGAGAGGGGCTCAGTAGGGGCCAAACCCAGAGTTGTAATGTGGCTGGGTTTGGGTGCAAGATCTGTCCCTCCACTTGAGAGAGAAGGTCTGTTCTGGTTGGTAGTGGCCATGGATGGCCCTGTACCAGACGTAGGAGAATTGGGAACCAATGTCTCTTTGGCCATTTCGGGGCGATCAGTAAGATCTTGCAACATCCAGATCCACCCTTTTGAGCACATGAAAAAGCGTATAATAAACCTCCCGGCCACTCGTGAGACAGTGCATCCAGTCCCAAAGGCCCTCCTTGGCCACTCAGAGAGAACCACATCTTGCAATGGGTTGTCTCGGCTGATGCAAACAGGTCGGTGTGGGCTCTCCCAAACCGGGTCCAAATGAGATGCACCACCTCCGGGTGTAATCGCCATTCCCCCAGGAGAGGTCCAGTTCGGGAGAGGAAATCCGCTGCCCGGTTCACTTTTCCAGGTATGTAAATTGCCCTGAGAGAGGCGAGTCTCGGGTGAGCCCAAAACAGAAGTCTCCTGGTTTCCTGAAGGCAGCGCAATGACCTGGTGCCTCCTTGGTGATTGATGTAATAAACTGCCGACATATTGTCGGTTCTTACAAGGACATGCCTGTCCTGTAGGAATGGAATCAAGTGTCTCAAAGACAGATAGATTGCTCTCAGCTCCAGCACATTGATGTGTTCCATAGTCCATGGGAACATCCATGAGCCTCTGACTGATCTTCCTTGCCAGACAGCCCCCCAACCTTTCAGAGAAGCATCGGTTGTCACCACCATTCTCCTCGCTGGTATATTTCCCAGAGGAACACCTTGACCCAACCTGCTGCTGCTTATCCATGGACGCAGAGCCTGAACACATTTCTGTGTGACTTTCAACTTCACTTGCCTGTGTAATTTTGGGTGGAGTTGAAATTTGTTGATCCACCATTGCAATGGTCGTGCTTTGAGCAGTCCCAGAGGCACTACCTTTATTGCTGCCAGTAGTACTTATACTATACGTCCTGTCATGATGATTTATGACTTTGACCTTTGACCTTTTGACAGGTTGAACTTCCGGTGACCTTATGATGGATGGGCGGGACAAATGAGATCAAGGGTTAACCTATGACCTTTCCACGCGTCGATCATGTGCTTTTGACAGAAAGTTTTACCCTATTGACCTAGTTAGTTCTAAATTATATTTTTTGACGGCTAGTTTAAACGGAAGATGAAAGACTCCTCACGCATCGATCATGTGCTTTTGACAGAAAGTTTTACCCTATTGACCTGTTAGTTCTAAATTAAAACGGTATATGAAAGACTCCCCACACATCGATCATGTGGTTTTGACAGAATCTGTTTGAACTTTGTGTTAGTTAGGTTGTTTGAAGTTTGTGTCAGTTAGCTTGTTTGAAGTTTGTGCCAGTTAGCTTGTTTGAACTTTTCTGTCAGTTAGCTTGTTTGAACTTTATCATATATGTGACATTCAGTTATTTCACATTTATATAATTCATATAATCTAAAACACATTTTAATTATTTCACATTTATATATATAAAACATTATATAATTTATATAATCTAAAACACATTTTAGTTATTTCACATTTATATATAAAACATTTTATAATTTATATAATCTAAAACACATTTTAGTTATTTCACATTTATATATAAAACATTATATAGTTTATATAATATACATAATCTAAAAACAATTTAACTAAGGTTGAAAAAACATTCTGTTCTTTTAAAAAAGGTTATAAATTAAACTGTATAAAAAATATACTGAAACCGACTGTTTCAGATAAAACAAGATCCAATTTTTTTTTCTTTTTAGAGAGCAGAAAAGAGATGTTTTCACACACCTTTGATCCTGACGCTCTGTGTCCCCACTGTCTGCGTTTGCACGCCACAGTGCACACTCGTCGGAATTTACCAACCAATCATAATATCTTCAAAGCCATTTTTTTATTAAAACCAAACGTATCTCACGCGGGAGTACCATGATTTTGACAGTTTTCTGACGGTTGACCTATGAATTACGGTTGGTGCGCGGCTAGCATCTCTTGTACCTCTCTCTCTCTCTCTCCCTCTCCCTCTAATGCCTGTGTACACACATTCGTCTCCAAGTCTTATTTTCTTCTTTTAATGAATATAAACACATTATACATTCACAAACAATATAAAACAAAACATTTACATTAGTTTTGTTCATCACTAAAAATCTACATTTTACCAGGATCGGGGAAAAAATATGTAATTGAACAGAATGAAGAATATGGTCTATTGAGGAACCCGGACGTGTCATTGACACAATTCAGTTAAATTCATTTCACATTATTTGTTGCAAGACATTTTCTATATTATATTTAAAACCTTTTATATCCATCTTTATATCATATCTTTTTCAAAAAGCTGTTTAATTATTTATTTTAACCGTACACCTACAGTACCACCATACAATAAAATGCTGCATGCACGTACACTTTTAAGCGATCTGAATTATGACTAGCCTATAAATTTCATCATAAGCCACACGTACCTTGTTATATCACTATAATATCCACGGCGCTATACAAATTTGTATTCTGATAAACCGTATAAACAAGCGGACATACGCGTGGACATATCAAGTTAAAAAGAGACTTATCTCTATTTTAAACAATATTAAATTATATATGACGGCATGTAACTAAACCGGAACATACATTTTAAACAAGTATTCATCGTTTTTATAAAACACATCGCAGTAACAGACATGTTACTAAACCAAAACAAATAATTTTATCATACATTTTTCTTTTAATCATGTATTCAATCAATACTTATACAACATATACAAACACATTTTAAACATATTTTAAACTAAAACTAATCATAAACGCAGCCTTCTCAAAATTACAGACATGTACAATCATGCTGATCACATATTATGGGATATTCAGACTTTTAGCCACTAATACGTTTTAGGATAATGAAAAACACCAACGTCTGAGGGGTGTCAAAATATCCCCAGTCCCCAAAACCCACTCAGACTCCAGGGGTTAAAGAATATGAAAATAAATAATTATATAATGACATCGGGCTACTAAAGCAATTCATTAAACGAAAAAAGGTATTCAACATTTAAGTTAATCAAACTTATAAAACACACCATACTCTTCTTTTTTTTAAAAGATAACTTATTTTAAATGTGATAGCATAGTATATATACAATAAACATTTCTGATGATACATATAAAAAATTATCCCTTACAGTTTTAGACCGGTGAGAGATGTCCAAACATGAATGAAATATCCCCAAAATAAAATAATACGACTTAAAAAATAAAATAAAAATGATTAAATCATAAACAGAATCTCACAGGTCCCCGTAGTGAAATGTATGTGAGACCTGAGGGGCTGCTTCACACACACCCTGCGCAGGCGAGGGTGGAGTTCCAGACCGCATGATCTAAGTCAATGGTGTACATTATTTCAAAGCTAACATTAATGTAATGTTTTTTAATAATCAGTACCCCCAGTACATCTGATGTCTGTTGATTCTTAATTCAACAAAATGATGATATATATTACCTAAAATATTTTATATTTTTATATAATATTATATAATAAAAATGATATCATATTATATCATTTCGTATATATGATTATATTATATTAGATGCGTCATGCATTAATCACTTTAGATTCTTTAAAGTTCTTATTTTTAGCACCATCTTCAAAGTTTTCATACCATCTCTCTCTCTCTCTCTCTCTCCCTCACACCCACCCACACACACACACACACACACACACACACACTCTCCCCTCCTCTCTCTCTCTCACACACACTCTCTCTCTCTCTCTCTCTCTATCTCTCTCTCTCTCACACACACACACACACACACACACACACACACACACACTCTCCCCCCCTCTCTCTCTCACACACACACTCTCTCTCTCTCTCTCTCTCTATCTCTCTCTCTCTCACACACACACACACACACACACACTCTCTTTCTCTCTCCCTTTCCCTCTCCCTCTCTCTCTCTCTCTCTCTCTCTCTCTCTCACACACACACACACACACACACACACACAATGAAACATGAAGCCAAAGTCTTTCTGTATGTTTTTTTAAAATAAAACTTAAAATATTGATTTAGCTTTAAATCTATGCTGAGGAGCTCGTTTGTTTGTCACAGTATAGACTGTGAAGTTTAGATGAAGTTGTTTTATCTTTTAGAAGAAAGACCCTCGATCGTATTCAACCATTAAAGATGGTTCAGGAAAGACCCACGCGTCCTAGAGATGTAATTTATGTGCGTTGCTACGGTCGTAAACCTTTCACATATCCACGGTACTTTCAGACACAGAGCAGGAAAGACATTTGCAGGCCCTCTGCTTAGCCGTCCCAAAATACCTCCATTTAAAAGCAAAAATATTAAAATGACCGCCTGTACATCTAACAGGCTGTAGTTCTATTTTATATATTTTGTATTAAAAGTACTTACTTTTGTATTTAAATCCTTATTTAAAACAATATATTTAACCGACAGTATCCCCCCAACGTGTGTTTTCCATCAGTTGTTTGCCCTTCAGCCTTATTACGTTGTGCTTTTCATTTACTGTAAGATCCCTTTACAATAGTGTAATGAAAGTTAACTTTTCTTAAAGTTTATAGTTGTATTTTACTATATCCCCATCCTTCTATCCTGTAGATTGTATGCGTACTGTAAAATAACAAATATACATCTTGCTTATAGTCAGTCAAATAATTACACCTACAATTTGAAACGTGTTTAAACACGTTGTGTGTCACTAAAGCAAGGCACACCGTCTATCGTCTTATTTTTTTTAATAACGCGATGACCGGCATCGTCTCTTCATATAATTTATGCACCCGAGTGCTTTTCTCTCCAGAGAGGAAAACCCTTTCTCTTTGGATATGTTTGGCAGAAACATAATTTCTACATCAGAAATTTTTTTAAATGTACGACTGAACTTTTCTCATTCGACAGAAATACTATTTTCAAATTATTTACCCGGCCTATAACACTCGGTGTAAATGTTCTTACCTAGAACAGAAAACATACGCTTTGACTATTTTGTAGGCATCGTGTAATGTTAAATGGTTTTCTAAAAAACAGTAATCACCAGCAGCTGTGATTTTTCAAAAAGAAAGAAATGTACGAGCTAAGGATGTTTCAACTATTATCATCATTTCCCTTTGACCCGGATAAAGCGGTAATTAATTTTCTATGCGAGTGAAACAATATACAGTTCTCATACTATTTGTGTAAATAGCTGTGCTAAAACATTTATGACTATTTTTTGCGCAGGCCAGCAGATTGTGTCAAGGGTGTTTCACATCTAAGAATCCCAATGTTTTGTAAATGACATTTTTCTTACACTTCGAGATTTAGCCGTATCAAGATTTTGGACGGACGTTCGCAATTTGTTTGTCGGACCGTACGTTTTTATGCGATCTTTGTGCGGCGTCATCGTAATAGGAATAAATGAAAATTAAGAAATTAAGTTACAGTTTTTCTCTTTGAGATATTTATTTTAGCTCAACTTTGTGTCTGTCCAAAAGTGTGATCGCATGAAGCATCGACGCAAAAATGAAGTCTAGCTGTTTTACCCTTAAAACTATTTCAACCTAAACAAATCAAACTGTACACTCGTTTAAGTTTGAGCGCGTTAAAGTTTCCACACTCTTGTGAGATACATTTTATCCATAACCTTTTGTGTATTCGAGCGACCAAATCACTAAGAAAGAGTATAGCAAGAAAACTAACGTTTACAACGCATATAGAATTCAGAATACAATTGTTAAAGTATTTTTTTTTTTTTGTTAAATGTTGATTTGTAAATGATATTTTTATTACTCCGTTAGATTTACTCATCGTGTTCGGATAGCGGATGACACAATTCACATTTTGTTTTAAGACTCCTGTAAGTTCATGCTAACTCTCGCGCGAGAAAGAGAGCGAGGTGAGCGTATTCTATTCATTTAAGAAAAATTATTAAACATTTGCCCAAACTTTTTTATTATTTTGACAAAACACGACACGACGACATTAAAGAATGTTATCAGTTCCTACGGCCATCTTCTTCGATTCAAATAAAGCAACATCTCTTGTGTACGTGTGTATGTGCTAAACATCTTTGCTTCTCCACTTCTCCAGATTTGTTAGATGGGCTACCGTTGTAATACAAACACATTTGAGAACTACGACGTTCTCACTTTTGTAACGGTTATAGAAAAATACCGTACACACTTTTGCATTTCATAATTCAGTGATTTTAGCTGTAATGGTCACATAAGACAAAAATTGTCAATGTGTGACTCGTAAACATGTATAATTTATTTATTTGTTTTTACCAGAGATAGTCGACCGATCTGTTGACACGTTGTTTTGCAGTTTTCCCTGACTTCGGTCAAACATACACTGCCTGTTCATAGGAATTTTACAGCATTGTCACAAGGTGACGATCTTTAGGGGCGGAACCAAAATTCGGGAAGTTTGGTTCCGCCCGGAAGTGTTTCCGCCCGGACCGGAAAAACAGAACACCGGAACTTCCGGTAGCGCCGTAAGAGGGAAAATCAGGGAATTCGATGCACCTGTGCCTAGTTAGGGACAGGGGTTGGTGATTGGAGGATACGCTGGACAAGGCAGTACTTAAGGCCAAGTTATTTCACAGTCTGGGAGCTCTTTCTGGTGTGTGTGAAGCACTGTGTCGTGCCCGTCTTGGTGCGCTGCTGGTGGCTGTCTAACTCTCTCTCCCTCAGGTTGGAATTGTATGATTGTGAAGACATCGCGAACCTTAAAGGTTGAGAAGTGAACGGATTATACGGCGAATTGAGACGACGTGAAAAAGGGGATTGGAAGCGGCATTGATGTGAGTACTAAGAGCAAGCCGAAAGTGCCCTGTATATTGACCTGGCGTTGTGTAGATCTCCCCAGGAGGAGGGCGGCCCTACCCCTAATATAGCGTGGTGGGAGAGCCGAAGGAAAACTTATTGAAGTAGTCACAACGACGACATCACTAGCTAGGCCGCATATTCCATCGCCAGATCCGAACCAAGCGAAGTGAAGGAAGACGGGTGTCCTTTTCGTACACTGAGTGTGGTGGGTGAGTCTTCGTGCTGTGAAAACCTATAATTTTGACGTGGTGCTGTATATTGCTGTGGGTTGCTGTGTATTGCCGTGTGTCCTGTCAGATAAACCCCCGCCTTCACGCACTCCGTCGCGGGAGGACAAGGAGACTGCTGGTTCTAGCCTAGTTCAGTACAGTATATGTTGTGAGCGTGCTTCAGATCTCCGGAGATAGCACGGTACGCTGTGTTCAGCCCAGAGGTGGGAGCTATTCAAAGCAAACTAACTGTGCTTTGTGTCCAATCTGATACCTGTGGAGAGAAAAGGAGAGAGAGTGAATAACACGAGGAGGAATAGAGCGAACCCTGTACTTACAGTACGTTGTGTCCAGCCCAGAGGTGAAAGCCATCCAAAGCAGAGTAACTGTGTTTTGTGTCCAAGTTGATACCTGTAGAGAGGAGGAGAGAGAGTGGATAACGCGAGGAGAAATAGAGCGAAACCTGTACTTACAGTACGCTGTGTCCAGCCCAGAGGTGAGAGCCATTCAAAGCAAACTAACTGTGCTATTGTGCCCAAGTTGATACCTGTGGAGAGAAAAGGAGAGAGAGTGGGTAACGCGAGGAGAGACCGAGGAAACCTGTACTTACGCCGCTGCCTGTGGAGAAAGAGAAAGCGAGTGAGCACCCAAGGAACGAACTGTGTGAACCAGTACTTACTGTGAGCTGCAATCAGTGAAGAGGTGAGAGCAAAACCAAGCCGAATTAACTGTGCCTTTGCGTCCCAGCCGTTGCTTGTGGAGGAAGAGAAAGGGAGCGAGCACCCCGAGAACGAACTGTGTGAACCAGTACTTACCGTGAGTTGTATTCAGCGAAGAGGAGGAAGAAGGAGGGCGCTACGGATACCTAAGACTCTGGCCGGGCCCCGAGTCCCACGCCCCGGATCCCCGTGGCCCCCTTGCTCCCTGACCTCTTCCCGGCCATAGCCCATCTGGAGGGCCGAGTCAGAGTTTAGTTTTAATTGCCCTTTCCCTATTCCCCAAGCTATTTTTAAATATTTAAATAAAGATTGTTTTATCACTTGTTCTCGTGTTGTTTGGCCATTGGGTTGGCTTTGGGGACCTCCTCGAGGTGGAAGTTGAGAAGGGGTGTGGCTTAGTCAAAGCATAGCCGCCCCTGGGTGTGACAGATTGACAATATCGCCCCAACATCGAGAGCTCTTGTTCATATAGCCGATGACCACATTCACATTGTTTCAGCATTTGCCACTTGACATTAAAGAGTAGGCCTATGCGTACTCCCCTTTGGTCGTAAGCATTATCATCTACCGTGCGCTGAGATTTTTCTGCTTTGTCCACTTTTGACGGATTTGACGGAGGGACTGTCACCTTGTTGTAACGTGTTTACGTTTAAGATGCATAAGATTGCACTACATTCAGCTGAAAAGGTTATACTCTTTTATACAGGAAATGTGTATCAGAATAACAATTACCTAATAGTGAAATCCACTCTTCTAAACTATTGTGAAAACTTTTAATGTTGATCTGGCCCAACAGCCATGTATCTTTTTCATTGTTTTTTAGATAAAGACTATTCTCAGAGTTTGGCCAACAGACAAAAACATGAACAAAACAGAGTACAAGATGATTAAATGATTGTCAAGAGTGTTTAAACTGAGATTGTGATGCACTTTAGAGCTTTTTTCTGGTCTACCTGTGTCACAAAGACACATAATAGCCACTACCTCGACTTTTAAAATGAGTCTTACCATCTTCTGTTATGACTGTTACACTTAATACAAACCCATCTACTACACTAAAGTTAGACATTAAAAATCATGGATGTCATGGATGTGGTATTTTCATCGTATGCATCTCTAAACAGTACTTCAATAAATAAACCGCTGTTGATAAGTCTTTCATTTAAGTGAGAGGCGGGATGATTTTGACCGTTTTAGTCATTCATCGCGCTTAAGGTCTGATTTGGAAACCGCGCTACGACTGGAACTGCGCATTGTCGCGTCTAAATGACCGTTCTTCTTTAAGAAAACACGAGGCGAGCAGTTTATGACATCTATTAATTCACTTCATTTTTTCACCACTGCAAATGTTTTGTTTAGCATACGTATTAGTTTTAGTCAGTTACATAGGTGTCACGCATGAAGTGTATAGTTATTTTAAATAATTATGATAGAGTTACAGGTTTAGGTTAGTGGCGTGCCTGTAAGCGGTGAAAACTTCGAGCATCGTAGACGACGGTGTTACTCAAACAGCCCATATCTTTTAACAAACTATTGTATTCCATGTTACTAAGACAAAATCTGTAACAGCGTTCATTAATATGTTGAAATGAAAATAAACATAAAAAACTTTATAATGACCGTGAGTTCAATATAGCCTAACACCGCATAGACAAATGTCTGTTCTAACGCTTTCGCCCTAAAATTGCAAGATTTCTTGACTTTGCCGTGTTATCGGACGCTAGAGCGAACTGTAAACCACACACTTTCTCATCGCATTACGCTACGAAACTGCACATGGTTAAAGCTATTACACCATAAACTGTCTAAAGTTGTTAATGTACAAGCACAGTAAACTATTTCTACAAAAAATATCATTGCACTACTGTTTTTGCATATAATACATCGTTCAACAATACTTTTGCACACTCATTGTACGATCCCTACATTGCATTCATATTTATATTCTGTATATACTCTTATCAATATCGTATATAGCAACTACACTGTATATTCTTTATATCATAGCTTTACTTACTCTGAACTTTTATGTATATAAAACACTATATTCTTGCACTTCTGGTGAGATACTAACTGCATTTTATTAGCTCTGTACTTGTACTCTGCATAATGACAATAATGTTGAATCTAATCTAATCTAAACAAGTACAATCGTACGCTTCCAGGACTTTGCTCATTCTTTCTGTTTAAATTTGTTTAAACGGACTTTCGCATTCTTATCTTATTTTCACCAACTAAGTGTTATTCTTAGGCCTCGCGGATTGTTTTCTAGTTTTGGCCCTCAACCTCTTTGTTCATACGTCGCGATATCTCTGTGAATTTGCTTGATTTCATAAAATATTTTATATTTTACGTTATATCATTATACTATCCTAGTTTATATCAGATACAACTTTGTTTCTTCATATTTCTCGCAGGTCAAACCCTAACCAGGGCCCTTCACCCTCCTCCGCTTTTTGAGCGCAACACCCACAACCTATTTTTAGTTTGAAGGTACAGAAGATCCACCGCTACTTCCTAGTGACTACGGCTAGTCTTTATCCCCTGTGAGCAGCTGACCTCATAAACTCTGCAGTTATCGCAGGTTTTCTTATGATCCGTGAACAAGGGTTTTACAGTGCGGTCGATGGAGTATCTGTCAGTATCTACGTGGACTGACAGAATCGGCTTCAACGATCAAATTTGTCTGAAACTGATGCACTCTCTAATTTTTCAAATAATAAGACTTCGACGGATCTGAACCATTTAAAAAAAAACATTGGATCGTCGTGGATTTTAAAAACACTGGATCATCGTGGATTTTAAAAACGCTCGGTTTACGTCTTTGAACAAATTCTGAAAAGGATGTCCGCCACTACCAGCGCTGCTGCGGATGAGCGAGTGGAGTGCTGCTGTGCCGAGGGAAAGATGTGTCCTGTAAAAGCCAACATAGACTCTATGTTTAAACAATGTTACAGAGAGCAAAAGGTTGATCTGATGCGTAAAATCATAGACGATGCGTCTGATCCAAATCATGATTTTACGACGGATTCCAAGCGAGTAACAAATCTCAAGAAAGAAATGGACGTTGTAAGAAGACTGAAAAATAATCCGTGGCCCGATTTGACGAGCTTGTATACGACCAGCAAGGCACCGATTTGTGTAACGACCAGAAAAATTCTGTATGTGACGGCCGAATGTAGCGACGAGATGTACATTAACGAGACTCTCTGTCTGTGTACGTGCATAACGGATTTGTGTGTGATGTTAGTCGCTAAACATTATGGTTTCGCAATACATGAAATTATTGAAACCGTCGTCAATTTCATAGTAGAACAAAACTTGAGGGCCTGCCGAGATTTTCTTTTCTGGCTAGATAACTTGTGATGTCATGTCATCCCTATTGTTTGTAATAACAATTTGATCACTTTCTTCATTACTTCATTGTAAATTCAACACTGTTTTGTTGAAATAAAAGTTTGAATCCTTTCACCGGATATTCTTTCTCAGAGTTCATTTTTTGGATTTTAATGATTTAGCACATTACAATGAGTAAACTGTTGCGGATACTCTAACGGGGGTAGATGTAAGAGAAATATGAAGAAACAAAGTTGTATCTGATATAAACTAGGATAGTATAATGATATAACGTAAAATATAAAATATTTTATGAAATCAAGCAAATTCACAGAGATATCGCGACGTATGAACAAAGAGGTTGAGGGCCAAAACTAGAAAACAATCCGCGAGGCCTAAGAATAACACTTAGTTGGTGAAAATAAGATAAGAATGCGAAAGTCCGTTTAACCCCTTTGCGTGCAAACATCGCTGACGGCCCCAGTTTATTATTGTTTCACTTTCACAGCACATTAAACATCACTGTCTTACTTCATCTGGACAAACTGTGCATCAATGGAAAGTTTAAAGACTCAAGCTTCGATATTTGACCAATATTTTGATAAAACATTGTTGCAGTGACAGATATTTAGTGATTTATGTCAGGAGTGCAAAATAATAAATCCGTAGTATGCCACATTTTGAATAGAAATTCACAACTCACTCATATTCAGTCACGTCAAGAGCGGTTTATTTGTGTTCACATAGACTCACTGAACAGCGTCAATAAGGATTTACAGACCAAAGATGCATATCTGCGGAGATATATGGATATATTTACTGATGTTTACTTCATATTTCTTCTGACAGAATCGTCATTTCTATTCATTTTCCACGGATTTACGCGATCAGATGATAAACAGCCTCTCCCAGCGATCTCTGTGTGAGTGCAGTAGTCACAGCTCGTGCGGTGTGTGACTCAGACTCTGATTGGGTCTTTCAAACGTCAATCTTAGAGTTTCATATCTGGACACCGCCCCATCGTGTCACATGCTTCCTGCACACTTCCTGGTAGTTATCTGGCCAAAACAACACTGAAACACCTCTGTACACACAAAATATCCGAATAATAAACCCGCGATTACGATAGTAAAGCTTGGTATGAGAATTTCTTGAGATCTGGGGCGTTTTTATAAAAAAAATCGAAAATGTACATCGGAAATGCTAACTTGTGCAGCGATGAAAAAGGCTACAAATAACATATTTTTACAACAGTAAACGACCAAATTCCACCCCTGATCGCTAAAGGAAGTTATTATAAACACTCGATCGGGGTTTAAAGTGAGTTTTGAGTAAAAGTGTACTAATAATTTCATAAATTGTCAGATGTAGCTTGATGCTAATGTTAACACCAATGCTACTAATAGCAGGTGCTTTTCTTCTTCATAATGCATTTTTGTCTCAATAATTCACGTAAGGTCGTAAGAAAATGTTTTGTTGTATTTTTATAGTAAGACTTTTGATAAATAAGGGCTAAATGCAAAGAGAGACTGAAGTGAGATCGCTGCTTTGTTGCTTTGTAAAGCCTGAAAAACCACAATCAAGGCTAATAAAGGTGGAATAAAAACAAAAGAATAATGATAAAAGAATAATGCGGATAATGTGTCATACTTGGCGGAGGTTTAATCGCACATTAAAAACCATGATCCGGAAATTCGTACATGAAGACGCGAAAAATTGGGACCGTTGGCTAGATCCCCTCTTATTTGCTGTGCGCGAAGTCCCCCAAGCCTCCACGGGGTTTTCCCCCTTCGAGCTTCTCTATGGACGTCAGCCCAGGGGGGTGCTAGACGTCCTGAGAGAAACTTGGGAGGACGGACACTCAGATAGCAAAAATGAAATTCAATATGTCCTGGACCTGCGCGCAAAGCTCCATACACTGGGGCGGCTCTCTATGGAGAATTTGCTTCAGGCCCAGGGCAGACAAAGCCAGCTATATAACCGGGGAACTAAGCTGCGAGAATTTGCACCGGGAGATAAAGTGCTCGTTTTACTGCCAACCTCTAGCTCCAAATTGTTAGCCAAGTGGCAAGGACCCTTTGAGGTCACACGGCGGATAGGAGATCTCAATTATGAGGTAGTACGGACAGATAGAGGTGACTCACGGCAAATCTACCACCTCAACCTCCTTAAAAAATGGAGTGGGGAGGAGTCAGTGTTGCTAGCGACGGTAGTGAGTGGGGAGGAGGATCTCGGGCCAGAGGCGATTAATAAAGGAAAACCCCTCGCACTGGCTCTAGGAGGGGATCACCTCTCGCCCTCGCAGCTCACTGACATCGCGCAGTTGCAGGTAGAATTTGCGGACGTGTTTTCGCCCCAACCCGGCTGTACAGACCTGATTCAGCACCACATTGAGACAGAGCCGGGTGTCGTAATTCGCAGCCGGGCGTATAGATTGCCTGAACTCAAAAAAAAGGTAGTTCAGACCGAATTAGAGGCTATGCTGGGGATGGGGGTAATCGAGGAGTCACACAGCAATTGGGCGAGCCCGATAGTTTTGGTGCCCAAAACGGACGGCTCGGTACGGTTCTGTGTAGACTATCGCAGGGTGAATGCACGTGCCAACGGGCCTTTACCCGAGTTAAAGCGGCCCTGTGTGGCGGGCCGCTCCTGCACTCTCCTAACTTTGCTTTCCCTTTTTTTTTGCAGACCGACGCGTCGGACAGGGGGCTGGGCGTGGTCCTGTCCCAGGAGGTGGGGGGGGGGAAGACCGCCCGGTGCTGTACATTAGTCGGAAGCTCTCCAAGAGAGAGACTAAGTACAGCACCATAGAGAAGGAGTGTTTGGCCATCAGGTGGGCAGTTCTCACCCTTCGTTACTACCTCCTGGGGCGGGAGTTCACCCTCTGCTCGGACCACGCGCCCCTCCAGTGGCTCCACCGCATGAAGGATACCAACGCGCGAATCACCCGTTGGTATCTAGCTTTACAGCCATTTAAGTTCAAGGTGATTCACAGGCCGGGGGCGCAGATGGCTGTGGCTGACTTCCTCTCCAGGAATGGGGGGGGTGGGGCTGCAGGCCGGATGGCTCCCCGGCCTGAGTCGGGCGGTGGGGGTATGTGGCGGGGGAGGCGTGGTTTAGCGAAGTCTGCTACGGGAGAGCGAGTGAAGAGACGAGCGGCGGTAAGTGGTTCAGGTGAGAAATTATTAACAGCTGGATCTTGTTGCAGTGATTGGCGTGGGGAACCAGTATTTAAGCAGCGCGACAGCCGGCAGAAGACGAGAGAGACGGGGACTCGTGAGTGTGCGAAGTGGAGGAGCTGTCGAGCCGGACAGACGCAGTAGCGAAGCCGCAGTATATTTATAGAGACGCGCACCTGCCACGCTGGTTTATTTTGTTGTTTGTTTCTTTTGTATAAGAGAATAAAGTCTCTAACAAGCCCCTACGCCGACTCTGGTCTCCTTCCTCTACCCTGAATGAACAATCATTACAAGGTCGTTGCCGGAACTGGATTCTGTATCCGCTTTTTATCATAGCGAGTACCCAACGATCTGAGATTTTCCTCTCCCAGCTGTCCATGCATAGCTGGGAGCAGATTCTGGCAGCTCTTCCAGGATTGCTACGCAGTTCCCCCATAGGGGCCTGAGCCCCTGGGGTTTCGCTTCTTTTGTGGTGCATCTCTAACTGATGTACGAGACCGAGCCATTTGGGAATGCCGTGGTGCTTGTCTGGCACTTTGGCTGCTATCAAACCTCTGAGAATGGGTATTTTGTCTTCTGTTGAACTCCCATGGTCCTGGCCGACTAAAATGGGGATGATGAGGGGGCTGAAAGCCTCGATATGATTGTCTAGCTGCCTTAGCGGGACCAAATGTGCGTTGCACTGATTCTCTTCTCTTCCGCGCTTGCTCAGCTTTATCAAGTGTCGTCTGAGAGTCTGGGTGAAACACACGGCCTGGTGTGACGGGCATGTATGTCAGTTCCTTCCTGATAGTATCAGGTAGGGAAGTCTGTGCTAACCAAATCTGTCTATGAGAAAGGATTGCAGATGACATAGATGCCCCAATGTCTCTAGTGAGCTGGGCGTGCGTAACCAGGGCTGCATCGACCAAACCCATAATGTCCCGATCTTCCGGATTTATAAGTTTCCGTAAAGAAGCCAGAATTATGGCTAAGGCATTACCAGATCGGGCTGCACGTGTGGCTGAGTTGTAGGTTCGACACACTAGGTTATCGGTCTTCTCACACTCTTTCCGGGGACAGCGTGGGTCATCAGTCACCCGGTCTAGACCCAAGGATGTTAAAGATGCCATTTCACGCTCCACCGCTGGCATACCGCCCATGCCGGTTTCGGCAGCATATTACATATTAGCAAAGCGTCTGCAACCAGCATTGAACTGGGGTGCAGCTTTGGGATGATTCCAGGCTTTGCTTAGCATTTGTGAATAGTCCTCAGTAACAGGAATCGAAAAAGATGGTTGAGACTGGGAGACCCCAGCCCACACACCTTGCACCACTGGTGTCGTTGATGCCTCAGCCTGGGTTTCCAAACCTAGAATTCTTGCAGCACTAAGAATTCTGTTACAAATGTCAGGTTGGTTACGGTCTCCATCAATAGCAGAAGACCTGGACTCATCTCCTTGATCTTCCTCACTCACATCCTGATCATTACTACCAAAATGAGAGTCATGAGCATGAAGAGAAATTGTGTCAGGAATGTTACCTCTTCCGCCCTGATTTGGAGGAATATCATCCTCAGAAACAACAGATGAAACGGCATGTTGTTGTCCACCTAACCCCCTATCGTGGGGTCTAAAATTATCCATTTTCCCAGCCAAATCCCGTAAAGTTGCTAGAATTTGCATCTGGGTGTCAACTTGAGGTTCTGAAGCCCTTGACCTTCTTCCATCAGAGCAGCTAGGTCCATCATGGACTTCAACAGGAGAATGTTCCCTTCTCCGTTTAAGAGAGCGTGCATCAAACACTGATCCTGATGCACCTCTAACATGAGCTGGCCATTCAAAAAGGCTAGCTCTCTGCACCCTCTCTTGTAGGGAGAACTCAGCTGCGGCCGGGCATGGTTTTCCAATGTCCTCCAGTAAATGGGCTATACCCAGACATGATGGACACTCGCGATGTCCATCCCGAGGATGCATATTAGCACGACAATAATGGCACAGAGGTTGACTCATGATTGTTAGACAGCTGCGTACAGTTGTAGCTCAGATAACACATAGGAATACTCCTGCGCACAGGAGTTTGCCAATGATATGTAAATGTGTGTATACACAATCAAAATTATATATATATAATATATATATATATATATATATATATATATATATATATATATATATATATATATATATATCCATGCATTATAATGTAACAGTGTTCACAGTGCATTATTCTGTGATTTGTCTGTAGATGCTATATGTAATTTAAATGAACAGTTTGTTTTGAATATTGACTATTATATTCATATCCATTACAGCTGGTTAATAGCCATACTGGCCCAAACAAACCCTCTATTTGGACCTCAGCTCAAAAACGAGACCATATGGTATCTGCGCTACTTCTGGGAGTAGATGGAGGTACACCGGTGTTCATATCAGCTTATGAGTTAAAAACTGGATTTATGAGTGTACAGATGTTTCTGATTCATTCTCGTGTCTTACAGGTGTCATCTGGAAGATTAAAGCCACTATCATAATCAATAAAACCCACAGAATAGTCAAGGATCGACTCCAAGGGAACAATATTGGTGTTATGAAACATGTTTAATGGCTTATTTAGTTTAAACTTGAACATGTTATGTACTTTATGCAACGTAAATAATAGAAAATGTGGAAATGATATACATGTACAAAGAAATGTAATAGTGCTATTCTTGTGATGTTTAAAGAATTAAGGAAATCAGTTTGTGTCCTTTGGATGTCTGAGAGTTGAGTATATGACTATGAGGAAATGCTTTTGTTTGGCATTAAGGCACATTTTAGTCTTTTTTATGATGTTGTCCTCACTTGCATGTGAACCTGTATCCATGTTTACTTGATTAAATTATTCTTTTTTTTTTGTGAAAGATTTTTATTTATAAATGTGGTAGTTTTTCAAAATATATTTAGACGTGTCCGATTTGTCAAAAGTCGGTTTAACAATTCACAGATTCCTTGAACCAAAAACCGAATTCGGAATGAATCATTTAGGCTGAGATTTGTGAACAGGTTCAACTGATTGAATGACTCAACAGAATGATTCATTCATGAATGAATAAAAATCACAAAGAAACAAATAAAAAACAATTTATTACCTGGTGTAGAATTCTAGATATGACTTCCTTTTTCAATATAAGTAATGTGCGATTCATGAATGAAAAATCTTAATGAATCTTTTAATGAATCAACTGAATCAATTTGAGAAATTCATTCACAAATTAGACTGAACTGGACCAAATGGCTCTAAAGTCAACTAAACAATTACTCACAGGACCGAATCTTTTGGAAATGTCAGATTAACAACTCAGTAATTTGTTAAACCAAAAACCAGTTTGTGAATGAAACATTCGAGCAGAGTCTGTGAACCAGTGTCACTGATTCATTCAAAAGATTTGACTCAATTCATTCATGAATCAGATATTTATACTTTCCGAAATAAATGTATTAATTAAAGTCTGATTCTTGAACGAATCACTACTCTGTCCATTCTTTTTAGTCAATGAAAGAGCCGATTAGCAGTAACGAATCAGACCAACTGGATCTAAGTGACTAAATGTTAGTCTATATGTGATTTTAACACCAGTTTTATCAAAAACTTTAAGTTGATTACTTAGAAAAGTCACACACAGCATGGCAGACAATCTGGCATGAAACATTGTTCCCACTGAGCTGAATCGCACACATCCTCCTCACACAATCAAATCATATAAGACATGTATGCTTTTTTATAAAAAAGAATAGCCAAAGCCTCAAGCATCACATTGTAATCTGTAATAAATCTGATTGAAAAAAAAAGGAAATACATTTCAAGTTGAAAATCTTCTCGTCTTAAAATTATTTTTAAGTTTAGGATTTAGGATGGTATTTTGAACCATTTGACTTGCCGTACATCCAGTCGTGCTTCTTGCGCACGCTAGTTCTGCACATACGTATAGTAACCAGACGGCAAGGAAGTCGACCGGAAGTTGAAGTCGGCCGCGTGCCGCCATCTTGTAGCAGAACTTCACTTGCGTTAGCATCCCATTGACATTCATTTTGGCGTCACTTTGACAGCGAATAACTTTACATCTGAGGCATTTAAAGACTCTGTTTGTCCATTATTTATTTCTAAAGATACACAACAGTGTCTAAAGGGCTCCATTACCTTATATGTTACATTATGGCCCCGTAGAAACAGTTTTTGTAAAAATAGGCTAACGATTGTGTCATAACCACTCGACTCTCTGTCACATTACCGTACAGACAGGAGGAGAAGCTCGCAGGCAATTAACTTAATATGGCGTACTGGCGTTACATTTTAAAATACTAAACAAAATAATTAATCAGAATACTTACTCCTGCTCACTCGCGACAAAGAACTCCCCGCTCAAGCTCGCCGTCTCTGCAAGATTAACGATGGCAGTTTGCACACACAGCTACTAGAAGATTTACATCTGTCAGACAGGTTGCTGACGTCATCAAGCTTAGTTTGAGTCTGCGCGTCAGCAACGGAAGTGCTAAAAAACGCTAAAAACGGGCTTCACTTGTCTCAATTGAGTTCCAATGGGGTCACTGTGTCCATTTCTTTTACTGTCTATGACAGTAACTCGGCAACTACGCAAGAATTATAGTATGTTTGCGTAAAGGGGAACTGACATTCCGCGGGGAACAGAATCGACTGCTACGCAGGCCTACACCGCATGGTGTGACATCATACTATCGTACACAATACAACATTAATGAAATGACATCCTTAGAAACAATATATATATATATATATATATATATATATATATATATATATATATATATATATATATATATATGTATATATATATATATGCAGAAATTAAAATATATCCAGAAATTAAAAAAAAATACTATATGTACCCTTGGATGGTCTTAAATATGTCACTGATTACAGAGAGTGCGCATCTCCCCAACGTTGCTCCCTGCACATCACCCAAAAAGGTCTGAAAACAGCACATGCGTATGTCCCATGCAAAATGCACACAGCACCACCTACTGACGACTCAAGGAAAAATGCAGGTATTCACTGTTTCTTCTGACTTGGTAATTTACAGAAAACAGAAAATAAAAATAAAATAAATGCAAAGGGAGAAATAAACTACTATACTTTTTACCACACGGTTACCATATACTCTTGTATGTTTGTGGGCTTTACTACCACCAAGCAGGATGTCCCCCACTTGACAGGGTTATAGCCCCTTAAGACTTCTCCAACCTCAGTAAGCATTTGCATCTAACTTACAAGATTCTTACTTATTATGTGCAAATTTAACCCTTTCTGGGCCTATACAATTTTACTACTCTAATAGTACTCAATTTTAGTCTACTCAAGTTTTTATAGGATCTGTTTCACCTATCAAACACTATAATCTCGTGTCTAGAACTTATTGTCTAGGATGAGCAATTGGTCATTGATCCTGGCCAGTAATCAATGATCTATATTCCCCCCACATGTTGGGCACCGTTTTACAGTGCTAATTCTTCAACACCTTCTACCTTATTTAATTATTCTCAGGTTAAGTAAAGCAAGTCAAATCAGTCAAAACTGGCGAGGCGAGCTTCTTAGTTATAGCTAAGCATAAGTTTATTTTATAAATACAAAAATACAAATATATATACAGTATAAACACACACACACACACACACACACATATATATAAAAACAAAGACCTATAATTTGTCAGCTCGTTTGTTTAGAGGCATCAATGTCAAGGCCGCTAGCACCGGAGAAACTGTTCCACATCTGGTTTCCTCATTTCACTTCAGTCCCTTGTAGACAGCAGGTGGATTTCAGTGTCTTGTGATGTCATGAGGTCTGTAAATACCCTCAGAAGCTCCCTTTAAGAAGCCTTCAATTTTCAATTTTCATATTTCTACTCTTTTTTTTATTTGATGCCTGCTGTTCTGAGTCTGCAACACAGCATTCTACGGTAACATCACTTTTCAACATTTTTCTTTAGCAAAGCTCTTACTAATGTTTCATTTATAGCTATAATTTTGCTATTATATGCTATAAATATTTGCTCAATTAATATTTTTAAATAATTATAATATAACGTGTGGTGTTCTTCTTAATAAACCACTTTACAAATCAAAATACTTACAATATATGCAGATGCAATACAAAAGTATTACATATAAAGAAATAGGCAAACGTGCAATAGGACAATTGCATAATTTCCTCAACAACACAATTCCAATGAATAATACACCATTCAGAATATTCAGAATCCTCCAATGCAGGACATTGTCTGCTGAATGCACATATGTGGATAAAGGATGTACACACTGATAAAAGTGAAAGAACACACATAAAGAAAACAACACATACACACACACACACACACAAACACAATGCCAATGTTTTTACACTTTTGACTTTTGGCTATGTTTGAACTCTCATAATGTTTAGTACATTTAGATAATCCCATTTGCTTTTATAGTTCTCAGTTACTCCACTCCCAATCCCAAGTAAATGTGTGTATTTCCTTTTGCCTAGGGATGAAGGGATGTGTAATCTGTGTGACAGGCAGTGTTGGGCAGTAGCGTCGCTACAAGCAGCGAAGCTACTAGTTTAACTACATTTCTCAGTAGCTTGGTCGTAGCTTCGCTGCTTTCTGAATCAAATAGCTTTTTAGTAGCGAAGCTCTTTTTTTTCCAAGTAGTGCGGTAGCTTCCACACAAGCTACATTTTCGCAAGCATTTATGAAGTTCAAACTCAAATCGGGAAATACAACGGCTAAGATCGCTGATCCTGGATCAGTAGTGACGCGACGGCGCTACTTCATCTTGTTCGTGTTTACGCTGGATAGCAACCAACCATCTTTATGATGCATTACCGCCATCTTCTGCTCCGGATGGTACCACTCCTTGGCCAGTTACGCAAAAAATTATTTGATGAAATGATGGCATAGGATGAGGTCGGAGAACAGTTAATCCCGAGGAGTGAGTTGCCGTGGCCGTACCTCAACAAGTACATGACACTGACCGAGATAACAGAGAGAAAATATGTTTTCAGATGCTGCTTGTAAAAATTATCAGGGTCCAGCCTGGCCAATTTTTTTGTACTGTTTGGAGGTCTTGCATTTTGTTCTGCAAAGTCCTACAGTATATTAAGCATGCCCATGTAACAGCTGCATACACTTACTTGTGCGCACATTGTTAATTACATGTATTTTGATTGTTTTTGTTGCCAAATTGATAAGGAACACAAAAAAACAATTAAACTAAACAATTACACCTGCCTATCTGTTTGACTGACAATTTTGAGCACTGAGATAGCATTAACTTGTAATAAAACGTGTTCAACATAAAAAATGTAATTTTAAAAGTAGCTTAGATGTAGCAAGCTACTGTTGATGTAGCTTAGCTTGCTACATTTCCCAGGGGGGTAGCTTCAGTGTAGTGAAGCTTCATTTACTGTAGAGTAACTGGTAGCTTAGCTCACTACATTTTCCAAGTAGCTTCCCCAACACTGGTAACAGGAGTGAGTGTGATGCTGTGATGGGACTGGAAGAAACTATAGTCTGCCCTGACCCAGATTCTACTCCACAATAGATGTTCAATCCTGCTCATTTCCCAAAAGGGCTCATTGTAGAAAGACAGTCAATCATTATGTTGTTTCTAGATCATTTGAGATGATCACATCCTGAGTAAATGGTGACCAGTTGTATAATGGGAGCGGGTGTGGGACACCGAGAACCATCTCAGACTATTAGGAGTCAGAACGTCATTAACATACAGAGCACAGCTGTTACAACAGGAGCAACTTCATTTATATTAAGGACAGTAAACTATAACTGTGTAAAATATTTGAGCTTAGGATGTTAGTGGTTCATTTAGACCCAAGGTCTAACCCAAGGTCACATGTACTTTGTCTTTGCTGTGTTGTAATAATCATCTTCATTGAGATCTTCAATGTCCTGATAATTCTTTCTTACAGTACGTCCACTTACAATGTCTACAATGAATAACAGAGAAAAGAATAGGACATTTGTTTTAACTGAATTTTCTCTGCAAATATCCCAGTAAAATATAAGATAGATGTGATTATTTATAAAAGAACTACTGCATTATTAAATGATCAACTTGACATAATTACCTTCTGTAACATCATTAGTTACCTGTGCTTATGTCTTTATTTCTTGTGGCATCAAGAGAGTCATAAATATGAGCAGTTCCTGTAATAAATTAATCTATCATAAGAATTAAAGCCCACAGAAAAATACTGCTTTCATGTTGACATTGATTATAGCTCAAGTCAGCTAAATATGTCATGTGCTATTAACATTATAAGTGACGTGAAATATTTTATGCATTATTGATAATGAAATGAAACTGAATTATATCAAATTGCTTTAGAAGAGGTGGAAACTATTTAATAATCTTGTAAAGACTTCTGGTCAAATATTTAAGGTTAATGAGTACAGACTGACCAGACGTGAGTGCTGTATATACGTCTTCACTCTGGTTCTTCTCTGATGTCTGACTGCTGTTCTTCTGTTGACCGACACGAGAGAGAGACTGAGATCTTCCACCTAGACAAACAGAAACTGTTCAGGAGAAAATAAGGGGGACAAAAATGACTTTAATCTCCTATTATGCAAAGAAGAAAAACACTTTTATAAAGTGTTTGAACACAGTTGTGTGGCTGCAGTGTTTTAAAGCAAAGAGGGCTTAATAAAAGAATGGAAGAGAGGATGGGGAAAGGAAATGAAGGGTAGACATTATTTTTCTATACAACCAAACAGTAGAAAAAGAAGGGCATGTTTTCCTGGAGTGCTAAAAGTATCATTTAAAAATAAAAGCACTTTTTGGAGTTGAAGTGGTTTCTGTTACTTCTTTGTTTTATCATAGTGACATTTCTTCAGTTTTTGTATTAAACAGGACTGTATATAAGAGTTTAGTTCAAACTTTAACCTTTGGAGGGCAGTAATATGTCTAGTAGCATCTACACTGACAGATAACTGACACAGTGCTTACTTTTAATTTTCAAAGGATATGTCCTGGAAATATATCCACAAAAAATAATATTAAAGTCTTATATATTTGTGCCAATCATTTTACTTCGGACAGCCTCACAATCGAGGGTCAGTTCAGAGCTGGAGTTGTGCAAAGATTGCTTCTGGAAGAGGATCAATTAGCTAAAGCTAAAGCTACAATCGTCTCTGTCTGTTTTCAGTGACGCTGACTTCACATCCTTCCAGAATTAGCATAAATAGAATAATTTTTTCATCTCTCCATGCTCCCCGTCTGTGTCTTTCATAAACAAGCATTTGTTATGAACAGTACAATAACTGATTATAAAACAAGTGTGTTTTCTGTAAAGAGCTTGTAATAATAGTTGTTATTTGCAAAGGTCAGCATTATTATGCCAGGTGTCCTAACTTTTCATCTTACCCCGTCAGATTGTCCTACCTCATTGGGCATGTTTCATGCTGAACAACACATAATTACTGTATTTGCATTACTGTAAGGGTACTGTAGGTGTAGGCTTTAATAAAGCAGAATCTGATGGGTAGCATGTTTTTGTTGTCACATTGTGTTACCTACTGTTTCAATGGGAGCACAAATCATCAGAACAGGATATTGAAACTACACCCTTTTCTAAAAAGGGAGGTGTGAACACTAGCTCAATATTTAATTGGCTTCAATAATACTTAATCTGGCAGAAGATGAACCTTTGTTGTTTCTGTAGCACCACAGCAGGACCAAGACGACAATGATCAAAACTGTGAGTCCAGCAGTCACTCCAACTATCACAGGATTGAGATCAGATCCTGATGTTCTGGAGGAAGCTGAGATCAACACATTGTACAGTCATATTAGTGCTGTATATTACACAGAAACATTTCAGTAGTGTTTACAGTTCCTACTCTCACCTGTGACTGAGATCCAGCTCTCGGGTGACTCTCCTCTCTCTCTGTGTTTGCAGGAGTAGAAACCCTCGTCTGACTTTGAGACAGTAGAGATGATCATCTCTGTAGTTTGACTCTGGATGAGTGTCCCATCTTTATAGAAATCAGCTCTGAGGTTTGGAGTTGAGTATTTATCTAAACAGTGTAGAGTCAGAGTCTCTCCTTCAGTCACAGGATGAACAGGACTCTCCAGAATCACACCATCTACAGAAACAGAGCAAACATCAGCTGATGAAGAGTAAGAATCAGTGTGGTGACAATAATAATAATAATAATAATAATAATAATAATAATAATAATAATAATAAATAATAATAATAACAACAACAACAATAATAATAATAATAATAATAATAATAATAAAAGCATTTTCTTTAGAGCTGCCATTCAAAAACACTCAAGAACAACTTACAAATGAATGACAATCATAAATTAAAAGGCAGTAATACAATAAAAGCAACATCTATTCAACATTAAAATAATCCACAAAATAAAATTAATCAGGAAAAGATCATTTAACCCTTGTATGGTGCTTGGGTCTGTGGGACCCGTTTTCACTTTTTATCAAAAGACAAATTATACTATTAATTATTTTTTCAAATTCAGACTCATTGTTCTCAAACTCGGGGTTTATGAAATATATGTAAACAAATAACAAATAAACATTTATTTGTTTACATGACATAAGAGTGACCAACAAGAGCTGCACGGTTCTGGATAAACTGAGAATCACAATCATTTTTATTTTTTAAATGACAAAACTCAGAGTTTGAGCAATGGTTTAATACTCAAAGGGTTAATAGTCTTGCAGACTCATTGATATTTAGGAATAAGATCACATGGGTGAATGAATTGAGATCAAAATCTGTCTATTTAAATTTACATTTATGCATTTAGCAGATGCTTTGCGACTTACAATGCATTCAGGCTAACATTTTCTCCTAAAATGTGTTCCTGGGATTCGAACACATTGCTAATGCAATGCTCTACCACTTGAAGAACGCATTTATATCTATTTATAGATATCAATTTTCTTTTATAATAAATATATTTAGTTAATAGAAATTTATACAAATTATATAGAATAGACATTTATATAAGTTTATATAAATTAAGTCTATTTATATCTGAATTATAAAATGAGGGCTTTGTGAACTGAATAAACACAGAAACACAGACTCACGGTGTACAGTGATATTCACAGGATGAGTTTTCTCTCCAGATTCAGACTCACACCAGTACACTCCAGCGTCACCTGTGCTGGTGGATCTGATTGTACATGTAGATCCTGTTTTTGTTCCCCACACTGATGATGAACAATCTTCCAGCCCCCATCCATCTGTGTATCTTCTATTTTACTAATAAGAAACCTCCATAAACTGTAACTAGTAATTTTACTAATAGACTATAATATACCTAGAATCAAGGTCTGGTCAATGACATAAAATTTCATAATGAAAACTCTGTTTATTAAATAGATCAGATTATACATTTAATTATGTTCCCTCAAGTTCACTTGTGTAAGTAACACTTTTGTGGCACGGTAGTCATATTTTAGCTTTTTATGACAATTTTAGGTAATGCTTTAGATTACAAGCTGCAAAGAACTACGTCAGTAAACAGAATTTACTGTATCATTGTTTCTGAAATTATAGTTTACCCATTCAGCCCCTCTATGCAGATATAAGGGAACAATATGCTAAGTTTGGGGAATAAAAGGGGAACAAGGTGGACTTAGACACAGAACAAGGGTATATTTATACAGTAATTACAGAAAAAAATATTACACTAGTTTAATTTAATTAATCGATGGCCAAATCTCCTTTTTATTATTATTATTATTATTATTTATTTATGTTTTTTTTTTTGCTACAAAACATCACAGTTTACATCCACTGAAATATAAATGTTGTATGTATTTTTCTGCGAACAGCTGGAAAGAGGTGAGCTTGTTTTAAACTGAACCTTGATGATATATCATACACAGTTATTTGGTGATAGTTGTGTTATGAAGCTGCTCGTGTGAAGTTGCTGAGATCGGTGAATAAGCTTTCATAAGGTAAGTAGACTCGTGAATTATAAATCATAGCAGAAACTCATTAACTCATTTCACTACATGTCCAGTTTTATTGTTCAGTCTCCATCATGTATCCTTTAATAATAGAATGGATAAAAATGCCTATAATGAAATATCAATATAAAATTATAAAAAGTACATTATCTTTCTAAATCAATATCAAAAACATTGTTGTTTAGGCCATACATACCACGTAATATTAGAAAAGGTAGCCTTAGTTTACTGTATAAATGAGGAGTAATGTTACAGGTTGTTACTCCTTTATTCCCCAAACATCACGTATTATTCCTCTATATCTACACTGAGTTACTGAATAGGTTCACTATAATTACACAAACTCACACTGTAACTTCAGTTTACTTACACAGTTCTTTGCAGGTTGTATATAGGGTTGTTAAGCCCTTATTCCCCAAATTTTGTTCCCTTATACATACACAAATGCTCTTTATTGGTACACTATAATTACAGAGACATACACTGTAAATACAGTATACTTATGTAGTTCTTAACGGGTTGTAATCTAAAGTGTTACCTGATTTTCCAGTATTAGATTTTAATGTTTTACATTTTTTGCAGCTGACCCATGAATCAAGGTTGTGTTGGTTAGTTTGGTCTGTTTAGGCTCTGCTAGTAGATACAGTATCTACACCTGACAGCAGAAGCATCTTTCTCCATTGACACCATTAATCAGTAGCTGTATATTATGACAGGACAACATTTCAAGACAAACTCTATAAAGATCAATGAAAATCTCCAGAGAGTCTCGTTCATTCTGTGTCTCAGTCTGAACTCACCAGTGACCCACAGTAGCTGTTTGTTGCTGATGGTTGAGTTATATGCTGGTTTTCCTCTCTCTGCTGAACACACATAAACCCCTGTGTGTTTTAGATCAGCAGAACTGACCGTGTAGTGTCCTCCAGCTCATCTGCTGCTGTCTGAGAGACGCTTATAATGATTGCTGTTGTCTGTTTGAAGTGAAAATGTGCAGTTAGCTCAAGAAATGAAAGTCGTATAAATGACCATTGTTGGTATAATCAGAGTATTCAGAATGATTCAGTATTTTTAATCTCTCTGTTTCTTTATGAAGTCAGTTTATTCAGATGTTACTACATGAATCACATTATATCTTACCTGATGAGAGAGTTTCAGTGAACCAGCTGAATGTCCAGTCTGTAGAGGAACCATTAACCTGACAGATCAGAGTCACTGAATCTCCTTCAGTCAACCACTTCTGTGGAGAAACACTTAACACTGCTCTGGGAACTGAAGATGAGAAATCACTCATTAACAACATGTTAAACTTGTGTGTGTATGTGAAGAGATGATCAAACTCACCTGATACTATCAGTGTAACTTCATCACTGCGGTGTGAGATGCGTGGTCTGTCTCTCTCTGCTCCATAACAGGAGTATTCACCTGCGTCAGACTCAGTAACAGGACTGAATGTGACTTCCTGTAGTTCACTGAAAACACGGCCTGAAGTGTCTTTAAACCAGACGTACAGCCAGCTAGAGACTCCTTCACTATATACATCACATCTGAGAGTGACTGTCTCTCCTCTGAACACATGTTGAGCAGGTTTGATGCTCACTGTGGCTTTTGGGTTTTCTGTACAGTGACAACAATTCACAATAAAAATAACATACTGCTTTCACTGTATGAACAGATACTTGAGTCTAAAACACACATAAATCAGATGAGACTGAAGTGTTGTTCTCTATTGCTGTAATAGTCATTTATGAAAGATCTGTCTATATACAATCATTGAGGATTTGGAAACATGAAAGTTGTGAAAGTTTTCCAACAGAAGAAGATCTCAATTTAGATTTCACAGAGAATATAAGAAACATATCTGTGTATGTTGTATGTCATGAAATATATGAATCAAATCGACTCACCTTCAGTATGTTGAGAGAAGATGTTTGAGATCAGCACTAAAAACACAAAGAGAAACCTCATTACAATGTGAACATTGAGCTGATAATTATAAAGATAAACTGGGTCTGTATATGTGTCTAGATAAACATGAAATCATCTGACTGGTATTTTATAGATTTGATCACAGCAGAGAAGTGTTTAGGGAACTTCACTCCAACAGTCTGATCACGAGCAGAAGAATAAAGACAAACTCTTACTAACTGTGAACTAGTGAATATTACAACAACAGCAACAATAACTGCAAAACAAACCAACAGAACTGATTCAACAGCATTACACATCACAAAACTGAATCACTGAGCAAACACACTGATCTACAACACAACAGAGAGCATTTCTCTTTCACAAACAGCACTAACTGCACACTTCCTCTCTCAAACTCATCTTTCACTCATATTTGAGTTTAGTGAATACATCTTATATCATGAACTACAGCTGGATCTGAAACTCTGAGATCAGACAGAAAAGACATAAATCTAGGAACACTAAAACACTTGATCATTTACATCATATAATAACTATCCACTGAAACACATTAAGAGAGAATAATACTCACAGAGCAGAAGAGGAAGTGGACTGAGCTCCATACTGACTGAATGATGTCAGACGCTTAAAGACACAGAGTGTGTTAAAGACTCAAGACTTCCTCAAACCTGTGGTCAGATCTTTAGAAACATCAGACAGATTAAAGACACACAAGTGTACCTCATGTGTTACAGAAGATTGTTTGATAATGTTGATAATCTTGTTTTCACAAAATGTCACACTGACTAACATGCAAGTTTTCTACAGAAATGTTGTCATGATCCTTTCAGTATTAAACTGAACAGTGTTTATTTGCTAATATGAAAAGTTGTATTCTAGTGTGTTTAATGAACAAGGGAAATGGAGCGATATATTGATTGCTCTTTTCAAATGTTGGTATTATACTACGAGGCCGTTGAATGCTTGAATCTGATTGGCTGAGGCAAGTTCTGAAGTGTCCAAGACTGGTGCCTCCATCTCCGAGCGCCGCTGTTCAGTTTCCACACACACTTCAATAGCACACATTTCTGTTGGTTAACATTAGATTGAGCGACCATGTAAAGTTATTACATCTTTTAGATGAAAAGCTATATTTGAGGTCTATGAATGATAAGTGGGCTTTTGGACGTCCTGCCCGATGTACGCTACTGTATGACATAGACCAGCCAATAATAATCTGTCCATCACATGAACATCATTCACACCAAAGCTAACAAACAGAAGAACATAAAGAGACAGGGTGATTAGAATTGAGTTCAAAATTAAAATAAAGGCCTACAGTTTAGAGATTATTTATTTAGAAGATAAGCTATATTTGTGTATAAAGTTGGGGATCAAAGTGTTATTATGATTCCCTGTCCTGCTCTCTCCAGCTGACATTTCCTGTCCCGTCCCAATCCTGTGATTAATAGTGATTTTGTTTCCAATCCTGCGTGATTCCTGTGACCCGTGAGAGTCCCGAAAACATGTCAGCCTCTAGTTCCAGGCAGCTCTCCTGACCACTTTACAGTTACATATCACTTACACAGTTAACAGTAATAACGGTTTAAGTACAAAAACCTAATAAAAAACCTGAATAAATCATCGGCCAATTATTTGTAGTCAATTGTTCCTTACTTATGTATTTACATGGCAATAAAGTGAACAACAACAGCTTCCTCCCTCAGTGGTTAGTGTGGAAGAGCTGAAACAGAACAAACCAAACCACAAATATGATCTTAACATCAACCTATTTCTATTCTGTCAGGCCTCTGACACTGATATATTTATACCTGTGAACACAGTTTAATATTCATACACCAAGGCCAGGGATGAGCATTAAAACTAATGCAATGATAATTTTTTTCAATCTTAATGAATCCACCTTCACAGATGCACTATAGATCTCCTGAGGAACAGTTCCACTCATTCTCTGCTATAGGAGAGGAAGAAATGTGTGAATCTTTTAAATCATCTTAATCAACATCATGTATGTTAGACTTAGACCCTAAACCAGCCTCTTGTATAAAAACAAACAAACAAACAAAAAAAAACACTTTTACTCACCTTAAATCTTAAATTTAAGGCAGTCTCCTCTCAGCTATGTTCCTCCTGAGAGAGTATCTGTGAGGATTTCCAGTCAGGATTTAGACCGTATCATAGTACTGAGACTGCTCTCATCAGAGTTACAGATGACCTGCTCTCTCTGTTAGTGTAACTTTCTCATTAGACTACAGCACTATCATGGTTGCTAGGAAACTTTGTTTCATTTACTGTGTTTTTTACTTTTTGTGTTACTGCTAATATTAACGCTTAGCTAAATTTAAAGAGTTAGTTCATCCAAAAATGAAAATTATATCATTAATGACTCACCCTCGTGTCGTTCCAAACCCGTAAAACCTCTGTTCATCTTCAGAACACAGTTTAAGATATTTTATATTTAGTCCGAGAGCTCTCAGTCCCTCCACTGAAACTGTGTACAGTACAGAACAGAAGAGAAGACAATGCTGAATTAAGTCAAAGTTTTTGCTATTTTTGGACCAAAATGTATTTTCGATGGTTCACAAAAATTCTAACTGACCCTCTGATGTCACATGGACTACTTTGAAGATGTTTTTCTTACCTTTCTGGACATGGACAGTATACCGTACACACAGCTTCAATGGAGGGACTGAGAGCTCTCAGACTAAATCTAAAATATCTTAAACTGTGTTCTGAAGATTAACGGAGGTCTATTTTTTGGGTGAACTAACCCTTTAACCACATAAATGGTGGTTTGGACAGTTTTCAGAAATACATTATATTTTACCATAAAACAATAAACATATATTTTAGACGGCTTTTAAATGAATTTCAACCTTTTTAATCACACTGTTTATATGCTCTGATAATTAAATGATAGGCCTACTACAATCATCACTTATCACCTCATGCTTTTTTAACCGGGTTATACCTGGGGCTCCCCAGTTTTGGTTTGCTAAATAGTGAGGCCTGGCCATAGCCAGTGAAACTACTTAATTAGCTGTCGAGCAACAGATAAGGACAGCAGTTTGTAAGTGTTTTGCTCATTTTCTCATTAGACTACTGCGCGATCATCGCTGCTTGGAAACTTTGTTTCATTTACTGTGTTTTTTACCGTGGTAAATACATGCTGAAGTGGCACTTGTTCTTGCTTTTGCCTATCACGGGACTCACTTTAGTTTCAATCTGCTAAATAGTGAGGTGTGGTCAGCTGACTTCAATAACAATAACAGGTACAAATATAAAAGCGGTAGTTTCACAGCGGCAGCTGTCGTGACAGCCCTCGCATAAAGATCGGCGAGTAAAACCATCGACTCTACCTGCGTGACTCAACCAAGCAAGGACACCGACAAGGCATATTGCTTTTCTCCCCTTTCTTTACTTTTTGTATAGCTTGTTCTCAAATACTTATTTAGGTCACTTGTACTCATTATGTCATTAGATCATTTCAGATCTCTACTATCATTACGAGACACTCTAACACAGAGAGCACACACTGTACGTTGAAGGCAGGTGTATCCCAAAAATCTGCGGCCTGTCCTCTACTATGACACTCTCTATTCCAGTTGGTCTCTGGAACTGCCAGTCTGCAGTTAACAAACCAGATTTCGTTTATTCTATTGCTATTCATTCCTGTCTCATCCTCATGGCCCTAACTGAGACTTGGATCAAACCTGAAGATACTGCAACTCTCACAGCCCTCTCCACTAATTTCACTTGTTCCCACACCCCTCGTACGACTGGGAGGTGTAGAGGTGTAGAGGAATCACATGCCATTACTGTAACCCACCCTGTTAAAATCCACTTTGTGGTCATTTATCATTCCCTAGGTCAATTGGGAAATTTCCTGGAGGACTTGGATGTGTTACTGTCAAACTTTCCTGAGGATAGTACTCCTCAGGTACTGCTTGGCTAGATAAACCAGAGGCTGCTGACTATAACACTCACTTTGTTTGATCTCAAGCATGCATTTACAACAGTGAGTCACAAATCAGGTAACAAACTGTACTTCATCTACACATGCTGTTGCTCCATGGAGAACTCTTCAGTTGCTCCACTGCACACCTCAGACCACTTCCTCATTACTGCTTACCTCGCACTTACTCCTGAAGCAGCACACTCTCCAACGCTGGTCACCTATTGACGGAACCTACGCTCACCCTCTCCACATCGCCTATCCTTTATGGTTTCATCCTCACTTCCTTCACCCTCTAAAGGCGGGCGTACACGGTGCGATTTTTGCTGTCGTACGAGTTCGCATGCGATTTTTTTCAGTGGTCTGGAAATCGCGTATTCTCATATGGTCGTGGCTCGTATCATTTGCGATGAATTACGAGCCGAGCAGAGTGGCTTACGAGCACTTCCCGATCTCTCGATCATTTTTTAACATGTCTAAAAAGTTTGTGAGCTATCGGTTTGAATTCGTGACATTGGTGTGGTTGAACGAGCCGATTGTTGATTTATCTGAAGTTGACCAATCACGAACTAGGAAAACCACAGAAGAAGAAAGACGAAGACGGCAGCGCCACGGCGAACCAGGAGGATAAACTCGCTGAAGTCTGACAGGAACAGCGAGCGCTGTATGTTTCTAGCAACGTGTACCATGCTTTTTAGTTACCCATTTCAGATATTTATAAACCATATACAAGAAAACACACACACATGGTGACCAAACGTCTCGGTTTCCTATTGCTGAAAAATAACCTGTACGTATAGGAAACAGTCACGGCTCGTATCAATATTTTATATGCATTTATGAGAGAGGGAGAGCAGTTATATTAGGCGTGTTCGACTTGAAGCAGCGCTGCACAGAATGATCACCTGTATGGCATCAAAGTACCGCGAGAGCGATTTGAAATGCAAGTCGAACGCGTCTATCAACTTTGTGCGATTGCTTCTGGAATTCGCGGGTTGTAAAATCGTGTTGTATATCATCTCGTCCATACGATTTTCAGATAAACTGTAAACTTTTGGCGCTCGCGTCTGGCGGAAGAACATTGTAACCGGAGCTACTTCTCTACGTTTACATCTATGGCGAGTCACGCAGGTACTGACATTATTGTCTTGACATTAAACCGGTCCTTGACGCTAAAAAGGTTGGGAACCGCTGGTCTAGACCACCCCATCTGCCCCCTGGCTGTCCGATGCTCTCCGTGAACATTGCTCTAAACTCAGGGCTGCCGAGAGGAAATGGCATAAATCAAGAAACTTTACTGACCTAAGTATCAGTCTCTCCTCTGCAAATGTCTTCACTGCTAAAACAACATACTACCATAACAAAATTAACATTTGAATCTTGCACAGTTTTCAAAACTTTCTCTTCTCTTTTCTGTCCTCCCCCTCCTCCTTCATCAGTTCTTACAGCGAATGACTTTTCTTCATAAATAATACAAGAACCATAAGTGACAAATTCTCCACACCAGGATAACTTCATAATGACTAATACACACTCACTCTCCTCCTTCTCTCTGAAAACTTATCCTGTCCAATCATCCTACTACTTGTCCACTTGATCCGATGTCCACTCACCTCCCTCAAACAATCTCTTCTTCAGTCATACCTTCGCTTACTCAGATTATCAACTCCTCTCTTCACTCTGGTACATTTCCCTCAGCTTTTAAGCAGGCTCGGGTAAGCCCACTGCTCAAGAAACCATCCAGCGCTTCTTGAAAACTACAGACCGGTATCCCTTCTTGCATTCACTGCAAAGACACTTGAGTGAGTTGGGTTCAACCAGCTTTCTATGTTCCTTGTCCAGAACAACCTCCTGGACAGCAACCAATCTGGCTTCAAAAGTGGCCAATCAACTGAAACTGCCCTTCTCTCGGTTACTGAAGCACTGCGACTGGCAAGAGTAGCTTCAAAATCCTCAGTACTCATCTTGCTGGATCTGCCTGCTGCTTTTGACACCGTTAATCACCAGATTCTCCTGTCCACCCTCAGAAAGATGGGCATCTCTGGAACCACGCTCCTGTGGTTGAAGTCCTACCTCTCCGATAGATCCTTCAGCGTGCCTTGGAGGGGTGATGTTTCTAAGTCACAACAACTTGCTACTGGGGTTCCTCAAGGCTCAGTACTTGGACCACTTCTCTTCTCCATCTACATGATGTCATTAGGATCTTTAATTTAGAAGTATGGCTTTTCTTATGACTGCTAGGCTGATGACACCCAACTCAACTTCTCATTCCAACCAGATGACCCGACGGTAGCTGCTCGCATTTCAGCCTGTCTGAGTGATATTTCTAGCTGGATGAATGACCATCATCTTCAGCTCAACCTTACTAAGCAAGAAGCTAACTCATCATTTCATCAGAATTACTCTAAACAGCAGGGTTCGTCAACCTTTACTCATTCCAGGACAGACAGAAACCTAGGAGTTGTGATGGATCATCAGTTAAGCTTCACAGACCACATTGCTACAACGTCCCGGTCCTGCAGATTTGCCTTATACAACATTAGGAAGGTTAGACCCTTACTGTTAGAGCAATCCACCCAACTTCTTGTCCAAGCTCTTGTTCTCTCCAGACTGGACTATTGTAATGCTCTCCTGGTGGGCCTTCCTGCATGTACTGTCAAGCCTCTGCAATTGATCAATTGAGCAAGCCTCACTAGTTCAAACTTATGCACCCTCCAGAAGTTTGCGTTCTGCAAGTGAACGACGCCTTGTGGTGTCATCCCAAAGAAGTTCAAAATCACTCTCACAGACCTTTTCCTGGACTGTGCCCAGCTGGTGGAATGACCTCAATTCGAACAGTCTTTACTCATTTTAAAAAAAACACACGTTTTTTTGCCAACACTTGACCAGCTATTGTCCACAAACCTTCATTACTCTGTTTATGTGGTAAGTAAACTTTCATGTATCTGGCTATCGTTAGCAAGCGGCTAACCTTTTCGTGGCTCCGTAGAATGCGTTATTTGTTTCACCCTTCAGGCAACAGTGCAGACTACACTGGTCACTGTATGTTTCACACTGTTGATTATGTAGTGATACAGTCGGGAAAATCTGAGGAAATAAATAGCTGACATCAGACAAACATCAATATTTAACTGAGAGAATGATGTGAAAGAGGAAGTACAAGAGAACGAACAAATAGTTTGCATTAAGACACATTACTAAGAGTTTCTATCTGATGGTGTCAAGATGGCAAATAAACCACATGCAGTGTGAGAAGAAGCACATTTTTTTGTGGTTTTAAGATCTTGTTTTGTTAGTGGTTCTTGCAGAATGATAAATGCCAGTAATTTTAAACACATAATAATTTTAATTTAATTTAAATGTCAATATCACCATCACTCATATTTGGTTAATCCCCTAGGGCCGTTTTTTTAATTTTTATTTTTATTTTTTGGCTACTTTCACCTATTTTTTTCTAATTCAAATGTTTACCCTACACACAGAATGGAGGAAATAATTGAATTGGAGACATTTTTTCTTAAAGAAAACCATTTGAACTACAAAATATAAGTGTAATTCTTAATAAATAACATTTTATACATTTCAATTGTTACAATAAACCAAAGCTATTCTTGCGTTTCACAACTCTATTCAGCATTTGACACCATGTCTTCCTCTTCAGTAGTGTTCACAAACCATTAATGCCACCAAAGCCTGTAGTTCTCACCATGTGTACGCTAACATGCAGCATTTTCACACTGCAGTCAGAACCACAGGATGAGTTAAAAAAGAATCACATGTGCATTCATTGGCTATGAATTCAAGAACAAAAAACAAAAACAAGAAACAACTCAAGAATTGTTTAAAATTGCATATAACTGCATACTAACTGTAATAATTGATGTTGATTACAGTAGCATTTTGTTCCAAAGAGCAAAATATTTAATGCTTGACATGCAAAACCTGATTCAGTAAAGAAAGGTCAAGGTTTGTTTGCTTTTACTGTGTCACTGTGAAAATGTTTTACTTAGGCCTGTTGCGTAATTAAATAACCATCTAATAGTGATTATTTGATCTAACCGCGGTTATTTCAGACAACCGTGATTATTGTGCTTTTATACAACACAACACAAGAGGGAGTCATACACCAAAAGAAACAAAAGAGCACCAGTTTTGTTTTCATGCACTACAATATATAGCTTATATCATCTGAAGTCAAGCCCTATCTTAATGTGAGGGACAGAATTGTATTTACATTGTTAAATTTAAGTTTACAGAAATTACAGCACGTCACGTTCAGTTATGACACTCACTACTGTAAAACTGTCTCTCCAACATGATGTTTTTCTATTATAATACTAGGTCTGGGGATTTGTATAAAAGTGTAATGTATTCAAGTGTGATACGTTGTGATGTAAGAGTGTAACGTAAAAAACCACGTGACATGTAAGAACAAAAAGGTAGATAAAGCTTGAGAGTTCTAGAGCCATAGCGTGTCATCTCATTTATTGGTTATAAAACAACAATACATGGTTTTGCACACAGAAAGATTATTAGAAGCCTTTATTTTTCTCATGATTTATATCTTATTTAATGTATATTGTGAGAATACAAATAGTTAACAGAATAAACATCTTTAAATTGTATAATGTGTACCAAAGGTTTTTTTTCAAGATATGTTTTGCTGATAAATTATACAGTCAGCTAGTTTAATTTCATAGCTTATATATTTTTATTCAAATGTAATTTTTCTCTTTTGAGGAAGTGAATATTCAGTGGATTGTGTTTAATGCTAAAATGAACTTTTTGGCTTCACTGATTGTTCTGCAAGTATTCTAATTAAAATAGATAAATGAATAAAAGAGCGAGGGGAAGGTCAATATAGCAGACTCTTTGAATAAGAAAGCCATAATAACGCATGAAAAACATATTCATCAACTGTCCAGAAGATGGAAGCAGTGATCCACACATGCTCCTCACATACAGCAGCACTCAAAATGATTTCAATGAAGTTATATTAAAAAATAACATTAAAAAATGGTTTCAATAAAATAACAACCAAACAAAGATAAATTAATGTATAATTTAAAAATAAAACAGGAGAAATTCACTTACAAAGATATTAATTATAATAATACTCTCAACAATTGTTAGTTTTCTGAAGATCAACATTCTGGAATCCTTATAAAATGACATATGGGTCTACTGTTACGTCAACGTAAAGAGCAGGGATTCGGTTTGGCGAGCAGACTCAGAGCAGCATCGGTCCAATCAGAAGCAGGTGAGCGTGAGCGAAGGATTAGCGACAGATCGGGCTCTGTTGAATCAGACACTGATATCTTTATATTTTAATCACAGAATAACGTAAGTTATGACTATAACTATGGATCTATGAGAGCGAATGATGACCTTCACCACGGTCTTACCTTGAATGACGCCATTCTGCCAGCTCTCCTCGAGACCTAATGTAAACAATGTCAGGTGACTGACCCCTAGTGGTTGGTTCCCTATAAAACATCCGGATGAACCGAACACTTCCTCTTGCCTGGAACGCCTCAGTTCATCCCGAGTGACAAGAAATGGTGACGGTCATCATTCGGTCATAACTTACGATCTATTTCGACCTCACTCAGACCGTCACCACGGTCTTACCTTGGATGACTAGTGCCATCAAGGTCACGAGGGAATGTAAGCCTCTCCTTCTTTACATCCCTGCTTAGCGGCCGAGAGCAGAATTGTGGACCCAAGCGTAACTGGGTCCGCCACATTGACCCGGTAATACTGGGCAAAGGTACAAGGTGAGCTCCATGATGCCGCTGCACATATGTCCGTTAGTGCCACCCCCTTCAGTGCTGCCCAGGATGTGGCAAGACTCCTGGTAGAATGAGCTACCAGGTTCCCTGGGACTGGTAGGCTCTGACTGGAGTATGTGTGTGCAATAGTGTCTACTATCCAATGTGATAGGCGCTGTTTCGAGGCTGGTTTTCCGATACTTTTCTTATCGAAACACAAAAACAACTGAGTGTGTAAATGTCGTAACGACTGTGTCCGCTCAATGTATGTGCGAAGTGCTCGAACTGGACATAAGGTAGCAAGATCAAGTTCTGTACAAGAGAGATCAGGATCAGGTTGAAATGCTGCAAGTTCGATTACTTGATTGATCGTGCAAGTATTAAGAACTTTAGGCAGGAAATTAGGGTTCGGCCAGAGAGAGACCCCTGAATAGTTTGCCTTCCATCTCAGACAGTCTTCACTTACTGCTAAAGAATGTAACTCACCCACTCTCTTTGCTGAACAGATAGCAAGAAGAAAAACAGTTTTCCACGTCAGTGATTTAAGATCCGCCTGGGCCAATGGTTCAAATGGGGCTCTAGTCAATGACTGTAGAACCATGGGAAGATCCCAGGATGGTGATCTCAGCCTTTTGTCTGGATAGAGGCGACGTGCACCTTTGAGAAATTGAGTAACCAACATGTGTTTACCAACTGATAAACCTTCCACAATACTGTGGAAATGGAAAAAATAGCCGCCACATAAACTCGTACGGTGTTGACTTTTTTTCCTGAGTCTAAAAGTGACTGAAGAAAGCATAAAATTGAATCGAGACCACAATTCATGGGGTCCAAGTTTTTGTCCTGACACCAGTTAGAGAACACACGCCACTTACTCGAGTAGTTATCCCAAGTGGAAGGCGCTTTAGCATTGTTTATGGTTCTCCTTACTGCCTCCTCTAGCTGACAAGAGAGGGGCTCAGTAGGGGCCAAACCCAGAGTTGTAATGTGGCTGGGTTTGGGTGCCAGATCTGTCCCTCCACTTGAGAGAGAAGGTCTGTTCTGGTTGGTAGTGGCCATGGATGGCCCTGTACCAGACGTAGGAGAAGTGGAAACCAATGTCTCTTTGGCCATTTCGGGGCGATCAGTAAGATCTTGCAACATCCCAGATCCACCCTTTTGAGCACATGAAAAAGCGTATAATAAACCTCCCGGCCACTCGTGAGACAGTGCATCCAGTCCCAAAGGCCCTCCTTGGCCACTCAGAGAGAACCACATCTTGCAATGGGTTGTCTCGGCTGATGCAAACAGGTCGGTGTGGGCTCTCCCAAACTGGGTCCAAATGAGATGCACCACCTCCGGGTGTAATCGCCATTCCCCCGGGAGAGGTCCAGTTCGGGAGAGGAGATCCGCTGCCCGGTTCACTTTTCCGGGTATGTAAATTGCCCTGAGAGAGGCGAGTCTCGGGTGAGCCCAAAACAGAAGTCTCCTGGTTTCCTGGAGGCAGCGCAATGACCTGGTGCCTCCATGGTGATTGATGTAATAAACTGCCGACATATTGTCAGTTATTACAAGGACATGCCTGTCCTGTAGGAACGGAATCAAGTGTCTCAAAGACAGATAGATTGCTCTCAGCTCCAGCACATTGATGTGTTCCATAGTCCATGGGAACATCCATGAGCCTCTGACTGATCTTCCTTGCCAGACAGCCCCCCAACCTTTCAGAGAAGCATCGGTTGTCACCACCATTCTCCTCGCTGGTATATTTCCCAGAGGAACACCTTGACCCAACCTGCTGCTGCTTATCCATGGACGCAGAGCCTGAACACATTTCTGTGTGACTTTCAACTTCACTCGCCTGTGTAATTTTGGGTGGAGTTGAAATTTGTTGATCCACCATTGCAATGGTCGTGCTTTGAGCAGTCCCAGAGGCACTACCTTTATTGCTGCCGCTATCATCCCCAGTAATCTTTGGAACTGTGCCAACTCCATCCGCTTGCCTAAGCGGAAAGATAGTGCCAGGGCAGATAACCTTGCTACCCTCTGTGGGGACAGATATGCTGTCATTGTTAAGGTGTTCAAAACTAACCCTACAAATACGGTCTCTTGCCGTGGTTCGACATTGCTTTTTTTGAAATTCATGCGGAACCCAAGCTCTTGTACATGGTTGATAACAGCCTCTGTATCTCTTAGAACCTTGTGACTGCTTGGTGCACAGATTAGCCAGTCGTCCAGGTATGGGAGGATCTTTATACCCACTGCCTGAAGAGGGTAAAGAACGGCTGACACCACTCTGGTAAATACACGGGGAGAGAGGGAAAGGCCAAAAGGAAGGACCTCGAATTGATATGCTTGGCCTTGAAAAGCAAAGCGAAGGAACTTCCTGTGATCTGGATGAATGGGCACATGAAAGTATGCATCTTTGAGGTCTAGAGTTGTAAACCACTCGTTTGGCTCTATAACCTCCAAGATTTGGGCGGTGGTCAGCATCTTGAATGGCAACACTTTTATGTATGCATTCAGACGTCTTAGGTCTAAAATGGGTTGGAGACCACCATCTTTTTTTGGGCACAAGGAAATAGTTAGAATAAAACCCAGTGTGCTGTTCGCAGGGTTGTAGCTGAGTAATTGCCTTCTTCCCAAGAATGGTTGTTATTTCTTTGGATAAAATTTCTGCCTGGACTGCGTCTTTGACCACAGTTAAGTGAATCCCTGAAAACGAAGGAGGTCGTTGCCGGAATTGGATTCTGTATCCGCTTTTTATCGTAGCGAGTACCCAACGATCTGAGATTTTCCTCTCCCAGCTGTCCAGGCATAGCTGGGAGCAGATTCTGGCAGCTCTTCCAGGATTGCTACGCAGTTCCCCCATAGGGGCCTGAGCTCCTGGGGTTTCGCTTCTTTTGTGGTGCATCTGTAACTGATGTACGAGACCGAGCCATTTGGGAATGCCGTGGTGCTTGTATGGCACTTTGGCTGCTATCAAACCTCTGAGAATGGGTATTTTGTCTTCTGTTGAACTCCCATGGTCCTGGCCGACTAAAATGGGGATGATGAGGGGGCTGAAAGCCTCGATATGACTGTCTAGCTGCCTTAGCGGGACCAAATGTGCGTTGCACTGATTCTCTTCTCTTCCGCGCTTGCTCAGCTTTATCAAGTGTCGTCTGAGAGTCTGGGTGAAACACACGGCCTGGTGTGACGGGCATGTATGTCAGTTCCTTCCTGATAGTATCAGGTAGGGAAGTCTGTGCTAACCAAATCTGTCTATGAGAAAGGATTGCAGATGACATAGAAGCCCCAATGTCTCTAGTGAGCTGGGCGTGCGTAACCAGGGCTGCATCGACCAAACCCATGTCCCGATCTTCCGGATTTATAAGTTTCCGTAAAGAAGCCAGAATTATGGCTAAAGCATTACCAGATCGGGCTGCACGTGTGGCTGAGTTGTAGGTTCGACACACTAGGTTATCGGTCTTCTCACACTCTTTCCGGGGACAGCGTGGGTCATCAGTCACCCGGTCTAGACCCAAGGATGTTAAAGATGCCATTTCACGCTCCACCGCTGGCATACCACCCATGCCGGTTTCGGCAGCATATTGCATATTAGCAAAGCGTCTGCAACCAGCATTGAACTGGGGTGCAGCTTTGGGATGATTCCAGGCTTTGCTTAGCATTTGTGAATAGTCCTCAGTTACAGGAATCGAAACAGATGGTTGAGACTGGGAGACCCCAGCCCACACACCTTGCACCACTGGTGTCGTTGATGCCTCAGCCTGGGTTTCCAAACCTAGAATTCTTGCAGCACTAAGAATTCTGTTAAAAATGTCAGGTTGGTTACGGTCTCCATCAATAGCAGAAGACCTGGACTCATCTCCTTGATCTTCCTCACTCACATCCTGATCATTACTACAAAAATGAGAGTGATGAGCATGAAGAGAAATTGTGTCAGGAATGTTACCTCTTCCGCCCTGATTTGCAGGAATATCATCCTCAGAAACAACAGATGAAACGGCATGTTGTTGTCCACCTAACCCCCTATCGTGGGGTCTAAAATTATCCATTTTCCCAGCCAAATCCCGTAAAGTTGCTAGAATTTGCATCTGGGTGTCAACTTGAGGTTCTGAAGCCCTTGACCTTCTTCCATCAGAGCAGCTTGGTCCATCATGGACTTCAACAGGAGAATGTTCCCTTCTCCGTTTAAGAGAGTGTGCATCAACCACTGATCCTGATGCACCTCTAACATGAGCTGGCCATTCAAAAAGGCTAGCTCTCTGCACCCTCCCTTGTAGGGAGAACTCAGCTGCGGCCGGGCATGGTTTTCCAATGTCCTCCAGTAAATGGGCTATACCCAGACATGATGGACACTCGCGAAGTCCATCCCGAGGATGCATAGTAGCACGACAATAATGGCACAGAGGTTGTCTCATGATTGTTAGACAGCTGCGTACAGTTGTAGCTCAGATAACACATAGGAATACTCCTGCGCACAGGAGTTTGCCAATGATATGTAAATGTGTGTATACACAATCAAAATTATATATATATATATATATATATATATATATATATATATATATATATATATATATATATATATATATACACATCTACTTAATTTCACCGCTGCGAACAGTGGAGACAGTGTGATAACTAAACTCCTTGATTCCTTTTTTTAAACTCCTTTTTTTTTTTTCTTTTTTTTTTAATGCAACACCTATCTATGCGCGAACGCACAGATAAAGACAGGTGACCGAGTCCCCTCCGCTGCGAACAGCAGATCACCAGGTAAACAAAAAAACCTCCTTTCAACTGATGTGAATATGGAGCAAAAAGTTACTCACCGCATCCGTACGCTTCTTAAGCGTCGGAATACAATCCCTAAAAAACAAATTTTAACATGAATCAAATTCGTTAAATTGTAATGTAAATAATACCAACCACTCACCTGAAAATATAGAAGAAAAATTGTGCTATTCTTGTGATGTTTAAAGAATTAAGGAAATCAGTTTGTGTCCTTTGGATGTCTGAGAGTTGAGTATATGACTATGAGGAAATGCTTTTGTTTTGCATTAAGGCACATGTTAGTCTTTTTTATGATGTTGTCCTCACTTGCATGTGAACCTGTATCCATGTTTACTTGATTAAATTATTCTTTTTTTTTTTTTTGTGAAAGATTTTTATTTATAAATGTGGTAGTTTTTCAAAATATATTTAGACGTGTCCGATTTGTCAAAAGTCGGTTTAACAATTCACAGATTCCTTGAACTAAAAACCGAATTCGGAATGAATCATTTAGGCTGAGATTTGTGAACAGGTTCAACTGATTGAATGACTCAACAGAATGATTCATTCATGAATGAATAAAAATCACAAAGAAACAAATAAAAAACAATTTATTACCTGGTGTAGAATTCTAGATATGACTTCCTTTTTCAATATAAGTATTGTGCGATTCATGAATGAAAAATCTTAATGAATCTTTTAATGAAGCAACTGAATCAATTTGAGAAATTCATTCACAAATTAGACTGAACTGGACCAAATGGCTCTAAAGTCAACTAAACAATTGCTCACAGGACCGAATCTTTTGGAAATGTCAGATTAACAACTCAGTAATTTGTTAAACCAACAGCCAGTTTGTGAATGAAACATTCGGGCAGAGTCTGTGAACCAGTGTCACTGATTCATTCAAAAGATTTGACTCAATTCATTCATGAATCAGATATTTATACTTTCCGAAATAAATGTATTAATTAAAGTCTGATTCTTGAACGAATCACTACTCTGTCCAGTCTTTTTAGTCAATGAAAGAGCCGATTAGCAGTAACGAATCAGACCAACTGGATCTAAGTGACTAAATGTTAGTCTATATGTGATTTTAACACCAGTTTTATCAAAAACTTTAAGTTGATTACTTAGAAAAGTCACACACAGCATGGCAGACAATCTGGCATGAAACATTGTTCCCGCTGAGCTGAATCGCACACATCCTCCTCACACAATCAAATCATATAAGACATGTATGCTTTTTTATAAAAAAGAATAGCCAAAGCCTCAAGCATCACATTGTAATCGGTAATAAATCTGATTGAAAAAAAAAAGGAAATACATTTCAAGTTGAAAATCTTCTCGTCTTAAAATTATTTTTAGGTTTAGGATTTAGGATGGTATTTTGAAACATTTGACTTGCCGTACATCCAGTCGTGCTTCTTGCGCACGCTAGTTCTGCACATACGTATAGTAACCAGACAGCAAGGAAGTCGACCGGAAGTTGAAGTCGGCTGGGGGCTGCCATCTTGTAGCAGAACTTCACTTGCGTTAGCATTCCCATTGACTCACATTCATTTTGGCGTCACTTTGACAGCGACTAACTTTACATCTGAGGCGTTTAAAGACTCCGTTTGTCCATTATTTATTTCTAAAGATACACAACAGTGTCTAAAGGGCTCCATTACCTTCTATGTTACATTATGGCCCCGTAGAAACAGTTTTTGTAAAAATAGGCTAACGATTGTGTCATAACCACTCGACTCTCTGTCACAATACCGTACAGACAGGAGGAGAAGCTCGCAGGCAATTAACTTAATATGGCGTACTGGCGTTACATTTTAAAATACTATACACAATAATTAATCAGAATACTTACTCCTGCTCCCTCACGACAAAGAACTCCCCGCTCAAGCTCGCCGTCTCCGCAAGATTAACGATGGCAGTTTGCACGCACAGCTACTAGAACATTTACATCTGTCAGACAGGTTGCTGACGTCGTCAAGCTTCGTTTGAGTCTGCGCCTCAGAAACGGAAGTGCTAAAAAACGCTAAAAACGGGCTTCACTTGTCTCAATTGAGTTCCAATGGGGTCACTGTGTCCATTTATTTTACTGTCTATGATAGTAACTCGGCAACTACGCAAGAATTATAGTATGTTTGCGTAAAGGGGAACAGACATTCCGCGGGGAACAGAATCGACTGCTACACAGGCCTACACCGCATGGTGTGACATCATACTATCGTACACAATACAACTTTAATGAAATGACATCCTTAGAAGCAATATATATATATATATATATATATATATATATATATGCAGAAATTAAAATATATCCAGAAATTAAAAAAAAAATACTATATGTACCCTTGGATGGTCTTAAATATGTCACTGATTACAGAGAGTGTGCATCTCCCCAACGTTGCTCCCTGCACATCACCCAAAAAGGTCTGAAAACAGCACATGCGTATTTCCCATGCAAAATGCACACAGCACCACCTACTGACGACTCAAGGAAAAATGCAGGTATTCACTGTTTCTTCTGACTTGGTAATTTACAGAAAACAGAAAATAAAAATAAAATAAATGCAAAGGGAGAAATAAACTACTATACTTTTTACCACACGGTTACCATATACTCTTGTATGTTTGTGGGCTTTACTACCACCAAACAGGACGTCCCCCACATGACAGGGTTATAGCCCCTTAAGACTTCTCCAACCTCAGTAAGCATTTGCATCTAACTTACAAGATTCTTACTTATTTTGTACAAATTTAACCCTTTCTGGGCCTAAACAATTTTACTACTCTAATAGTACTCAATTTTAGTCTACTCAAGTTTTTATAGGATCTGTTTCACCTATCAAACACTATAATCTCGTGTCTAGAACTTATTGTCTAGGATGAGCAATTGGTCATTGATCCTGGCCAGTAATCAATGATCTATATTCCCCCCAGTATAAACACACACACACACACACACACACACATATATATATATATATATATATATATATATATATATATATATATATATATATACACACACACACACACACATATATATATATATATATATATATATATATATATATATATAAAAACAAAGACCTATAATTTGTGTTTAGAGGCATCAATGTCAAGGCCGCTAGCACCGGAGAAACTGTTCCACATCTGGTTTCCTCATTTCACTTCAGTCCCTTGTAGACAGCAGGTGGATTTCAGTGTCTTGTGATGTCATGAGGTCTGTAAATACCCTCAGAAGCTCCCTTTAAGAAGCCTTCAATTTTCAATTTTCATATTTCTACTCTTTTTTTTATTTGATGCCTGCTGTTCTGAGTCTGCAACACAGCATTCTACGGTAACATCACTTTTCATCATTTTTCTTTAGCAAAGCTCTTACTAATGTTTCATTTATAGCTATAATTTTGCTATTATATGCTATAAATATTTGCTCAATTAATATTTTTAAATAATTATAATATAACGTGTGGTGTTCTTCTTAATAAACCACTTTACAAATCAAAATACTTACAATATATGCAGATGCAATACAAAAGTATTACATATAAAGAAATAGGCAAACGTGCAATAGGACAATTGCATAATTTCCTCAACAACACAATTCCAATGAATAATACATAATTCAGAATATTCAGAATCCTCCAGTGCAGAACATTGTCTGCTGAATGCACATATGTGGATAAAGGATGTACACACTGATAAAAGTGAAAGAACACACATTAAGAAAACAACACATGAACAGACACACAATGCCAATGTTTTTACACTTTTGACTTTTGGCTATGTTTGAACTCTCATAATGTTTAGTACATTTAGATAATCCCATTTGCTTTTATGGTTCTCAGTTACTCCTCTCCCAATCCCAAGTAAATGTGTGTATTTCTTTTTGCCAATGGATGAAGGGATGTGTAATCTGTGTAACAGGCAGTGTTGGGCAGTAGCGTCGCTACAAGCAGCGAAGCTTCTAGTTTAACTACATTTCTCAGTAGCTTGGTCGTAGCTTCGCTGCTTTCTGAATCAAATAGCTTTTTAGTAGCGAAGCTCTTTTTTTTCCAAGTAGTGCGGTAGCTTCCACACAAGCTACATTTTCGCAAGCATTTCTGAAGCTCAAACTCAAATCGGGAAATACAACTGCTAAGATCGCTGATCCTGGATCAGTAGTGACGCGACGGCGCTACTTCATCTTGTTCGTGTTTACGCTGAATAGCAACCAACCATCTTTATGATGCATTACCACCACCTTCTGCTCCGGATGGTACCACTCCTTGGCCAGTCACGCAAAAAATTATTTGATGAAATGATGGCATAGGATGAGGTCGGAGAACAGTTAATCCCGAGGAGTGAGTCTGTACATGACACTGACCGAGATAACAGAGAGAAAATATGTTTTCAGATTGTAAAAATTATCAGGGTCCAGCCTGGCCATTTTTTTTGTACTGTTTGGAGGTCTTGCATTTTGTTCTGCTAAGGCCTACAGTATATTAAGCATGCCCATACATTGTTAATTACATGTATTTTGATTGTTTTGTTGCCAAATTGATAAGGAACACAAAAAACAATTAAACTAAACAATTACACCTGCCTATCTGTTTGACTGACAGTTTTGAGCACTGAGATAGCATTGACTTGTAATAAAACGTGTTCAACATAAAAAATGTAATTTTAAAAGTAGCTTAGATGTAGCAAGCTACTGTTGGTGTAGCTTAGCTTGCTACATTTCCCAGGGGGGTAGCTTCAGTGTAGTGAAGCTTCATTTACTGTAGAGTAACTGGTAGCTTAGCTCACTACATTTTCCAAGTAGCTTGCCCAACACTGGTAACAGGAGTGAGTGTGATGCTGTGATGGGACTGGAAGAAACTATAGTCTGCCCCGACCCAGATTCTACTCCACAATAGATGTTCGATGTTGCTCATTTCCCAAAAGGGCTCATTGTAGAAAGACAGTCAATCGTTATGTTTCTAGATCATTTGAGATGATCACATCCTGAGTAAATGGTGACCAGTTGTATAATGGGAGCGGGTGTGGGACACCGAGAACCATCTCAGACAATTAGGAGTCAGAACGTCATTAACATACAGAGCACAGCTGTTACAACAGGAGCAACTTCATTTATATTAAGGGTACTAAACTATAACTGTGTAAAATGTTTGAGCTTAGGATGTTCCTTGAACCCAAGCTTCTACATGTACTTTGTCTTTGCTGTGTTGTAATAATCATCTTCATTGAGATCTTCAGTGTCCTGGTTATTTTTTCTTACAGTACGTCCACTTACAATGTCTACAATGAATAACAGAGAAAAGAATAAGACATTTGTTTTAACTGAATCTGCTCTGCAAATATCCCAGTAAAATATAAGATAGATGTGATTATTTATAAAATAACTACTGCCTTATTAAACGATCAACTTGACATAATTACCTTCTGTAACATCATTAGTTACCTGTGCTTATGTCTTTATTTCTTGTGGCATCAAGAGAGTCATAAATATGAGCAGTTCCTGTAATAAATTAATGTATCATAAGAATTAAAGCCCACAGAAAATACTGCTTTCATGTTGACATTGATTATAGCTCAAGTCAGATAAATATGTCATGTGCTATTAACATTATAAGTGACGTGAAATATTTCATGCATTATTGATAATGAAATGAAACTGAATTACATCAAATTGCTTTAGAAGAGGTGGAAACTATTGAATAACCTCATTTTGTAAAGACTAATGATCAAATATTTAAGGTTAATGAGTAAAGACTGACCAGACGTGAGTGCTGTATATACGTCTTCACTCTGGTTCTTCTCTGATGTCTGACTGCTGTTCTTCTGTTGACTCACACGAGAGCGAGACTGAGATCTTCCACCTAGACAAACAGAAACTGTTCAGGAAAAATAAGGGGGTCAAAAATGACTTTAATCTCCTATCATGCAAAGAAGAAAAACACTTTTATAAAGTGTTTGAACACAGTTGTGTGGCTGCAGTGTTTTAAAGCAAAGAGGGCTTAATAAAAGAATGGAAGAGAGGATGGGGAAAGGAAATGAAGGGTAGACATTGTTTTTCTATGCAACCAAACAGTAGAAACAGAAGGGCATGTTTTCCTTGAGTGCTAAAAGTATCATTTAAAAAGAAAAGCACTTTTTTGGAGTTGAAGTGGTTTCTGTTACCTCTTTGTTTTATCATAGTGACAAGCATAGACTGATCTCTGAGGCATTTCTTCAGTTTTTGTATTAAACAGGACTGTATATAAGAGTTTAGTTCAAACTTTGACCTTTGGAGGGCAGTAATATGTCTAGTAGCATCTACACTGCCAGAAAGCTGACACAGTGCTTACTTTTAATTTTCAAAGGAAATGTCCTATTAATATGTAAATGTCCTAAAAATAATATTAAAGTCCTATATATTTTTGCCAATCATTTTACTTCGGACAGCCTCACAATCGAGGGTCAGTTCAGAGCTGGAGTTGTGCAAAGATTGCTTCTGGAAGAGGATCAATTAGCTAAATGTAACGCTACAATCGTCTCTGTCTGTTTTCAGTGACGCTGACTTCACATCCTACCAGAATTAGCATTAATAGAAATCCAGCTATATCATTATTTTTTCATCTCTCCATGCTCCCCATCTGTGTATTTCATAAACACACATTTGTTATGCACAGTAAAATCAGATAACGGATTATAAAGCAAGTGTGTTTTCTGTAAAGAGCTTGTAATAATAGTTGTTATTTGCAAAGGTCAGCATTATTATGTCAGGTGTCCTAACGTTTCATCTTACCCCGTCAGATTGTCCTACCAGGACTCACTGTGCATGTTTCATGCTGAACAACACATAATTACTGTATTTGCATTACTGTAAGGGTACTGTAGGTGTAGGCTTTAATAAAGCAGAATCTGATGGGTAGCATGTTTTGTTGTCACATTGTGTTACCTACTGTTTCAATTGGAGCACAAATCATCAGAACAGGATATTGAAACTACACCCTTTTCTAAAAAGGGAGGTGTGAACACTAGCTCAATATTTAATTGGCTTCAATAATACTTAATCTGGCAGAAGATGAACCTTTGTTGTTTCTGTAGCGCCACAGCATGACCAAGACGACAATGATCAAAACTGTGAGTCCAGCAGTCACTCCAACTATCACAGGATTGAGATCAGATCCTGATGTTCTGGAGGAAGCTGAGATCAACACATTGTACAGTCATATTAGTGCTGTATATTACACAGAAACATTTCAGTAGTGTTTACAGTTCCTACTCTCACCTGTGACTGAGATCCAGCTCTCGGGTGACTCTCCTCTCTCTCTGTGTTTGCAGGAGTAGAAACCCTCGTCTGACTTTGAGACAGTAGAGATGATCATCTCTGTAATATTATTCTGGATGAGTGTCCCATCTTTATAGAAATCAGCTCTGAGGTTTGGAGTTGAGTATTTATCTAAACAGAGTAGAGTCAGAGTCTCTCCTTCAGTCACAGGATGAACAGGACTCTCCAGAATCACAACAACTACAGAAACAGAGCAAACATCAGCTGATGAACAGTAAGAATCAGTGTGGTGACAATAATAATAATAATAATAATAATAATAAATAATAATAATAACAACAACAATAATAATAATAATAATAATAATAATAATAATAAAAGCATTTTCTTTAGAGCTGCCATTCAAAAACACTCAAGAACAACTTACAAATGAATGACAATCATAAATTAAAAGGCAGTAATACAATAAAAGCAACATCTATTCAACATTAAAATAATCCACAAAATAAAATTAATCAGGAAAAGATCATTTAACCCTTGTATGGTGCTTGGGTCTGTGGGATCTGTTTTCACTTTTTATCAAAAGAAAAATTATACTATTAATTATTTTTTCAAATTCAGACTCATTGTTCTCAAACTCGGGGTTTATGAAATATATGTAAACAAATAACAAATAAACATTTATTTGTTTACATGACATAAGAGTGACCAACAAGAGCTGCACGGTTCTGGATAAACTGAGAATCACAATCATTTTTATTTTTTAAATGACAAAACTCAGAGTTTGAGCAATGGTTTAATACTCAAAGGGTTAATAGTCTTGCAGACTCATTGATATTTAGGAATAAGATCACATGGGTGAATGAATTGAGATCAAAATCTGTCTATTTAAATTTACATTTATGCATTTAGCAGATGCTTTGCGACTTACAATGCATTCAGGCTAACATTTTCTCCTAAAATGTGTTCCTGGGATTCGAACACATTGCTAATGCAATGCTCTACCACTTGAAGAACGCATTTATATCTATTTATAGATATCAATTTTCTTTTATAATAAATATATTTAGTTAATAGAAATTTATACAAATTATATAGAATAGACATTTATATAAGTTTATATAAATTAAGTCTATTTATATCTGAATTATAAAATGAGGGCTTTGTGAACTGAATAAACACAGAAACACAGACTCACGGTGTACAGTGATATTAACAGGATGAGTTTTCTCTCCAGATTCAGACTCACACCAGTACACTCCAGCGTCACCTGTGCTGGTGGATCTGATTGTACATGTAGATCCTGCTTGTGATCCCCACAGAGATGATGAACAATCTTCCAGCCCCCATCTGTCTGTGTATCTTCTCATTCTCCACCCACCAGAGTTACTCTGCTCCTCACAGCTCAGAGAGAGAGAGACAGATGTGAAGTGTTGAGTTCTGCTGGGACTGACGATCAGAGAGACTGGAGGAGAAACACCTGAGAAGAAAATTACAACTACACTTCAGAAATCAACTCAAGACACTTTTATTGATTTTACTTCACACAGCCTAAATAGTTTCAGAATCAGCTTTTCAGATAAATATTAAAGTTGTAATATCTGAAATCCATAAGTCATCACTGAGTATTTCAATTTAAAATTCATAATCAAAATTGAACCTTGATAAATCTGTCATTATGCCATCAGAAAGCCAAAGACAACTGTGACAGCCAACAAAAACCTCCATAAGCTGTTACTAGTCATTTTACTAATAACCTTTCATTTACCTAGAATCAAGGTCTGGTCAATGACGTACAATTTCATAATGAAAACTCTGTTTATTAAATAGATCAGATTATACATTTAATTATGTTCCCTCAAGTTCACTTGTGTAAGTAACACTTTTGTGGCACGGTAGTCATATTTTAGCTTTTTATGACAATTTTAGGTAATGCTTTAGATTACAAGCTGCAAAGAACTACGTCAGTAAACAGAATTTACTGTATCATTGTTTCTGAAATTATAGTTTACCCATTCAGCCCCTCTGTGCAGGTATAAGGGAACAATATGCTAAGTTTGGGGAATAAAAGGGGAACAAGGTGGACTTAGACACAGAACAAGGGTATATTTATACAGTAATTACAGAAAAAAATATTACACTAGTTTAATTTAATTAATCGATGGCCAAATCTCCTTTTTATTATTATTATTATTATTATTATTTATTTATGTTATTTTTTTGCTACAAAACATCACAGTTTACATCCACTGAAATATAAATGTTGTATGTATTTTTCTGCGAACAGCTGGAAAGAGGTGAGCTTGTTTCAAACTGAACCTTGATGATATATCATACACAGTTATTTGGTGATAGTTGTGTTATGAAGCTGCTCGTGTGAAGTTGCTGAGATCGGTGAATAAGCTTTCATAAGGTAAGTAGACTCGTGAATTATAAATCATAGCAGAAACTCATTAACTCATTTCACTAGATGTCCAGTTTTATTGTTCAGTCTCCATCATGTCTCCTTTAATAATAGAATGGTTAAAAATGACAATAATAAAATATCAATATAAAATTATAAAAAAGAATATTGTCTTTCTAAATCGATATCAAACATAAGATTGTTGTTTAGGCCTTACATATCATGTAATATTAGAATAGGTTTCAAAATACTTACTGTATAAATGATGAGTAATGTTACAGGTTGTTACTACTTTATTCCCCAAACATCACGTATTATTCCTCTATATCTACACTGAGTTACTGAATAGGTGCACTATAATCACAAAAACTGTAACTTCAGTTTACTTACGCAGTTCTTTGCAGGTTGTATATCTGGTTGTTAACCCCTTATTCCCCAAATTTTGTTCCCTTATACACAGGGTTCTAAATTAACTTTTTTGATCACCAGCCAATGTGGCTGGTAACTTTCTAAAGTTACCAGCCAATCAGAATTTCCACTAGCCATTTTTTTTTTTCGGTAAAAATAACAAATTTTGAGTGCCACTAAATGCATTTGATCATTTTATTAACATTGTTGGCATGAAAAACATCAGTTTATAAACCGTACTCACGAATTCATAAACTGTTACCTTGGTTTAACAAATTGTGCCCACGAATTTCCAGTCCGTGCGCTCAGTTTTTGTAAACCGTACCCTCGGTTTTTGAATCCGTACCCACAAATTCATAATCCGTGCGCACACTTTCGCAATCCGTTCCCACGGATCTGTAAACCGTACTCACGAAATCATGCAGCAAGCTCCTGTTAACATACAGTTTTATTGAATATTATTATGTGGAATAGGTTTAATAATAATAAAGGAATAATCTTATAATAGCAACTGATTATTATTGTACAATAAACCTGGCATTGTGACTAACTCTGGAGTAATTTTTTCCTGTTCCTGTTGTAAATTGTTTTGGATAAAAGATTCTTATGCATAACCTGTATAATAATATATAATAATGATACAAATAAAAATAAAGTTATTTTTATCATTTTAATTTGTAGGCTAAATAAATGATTACAAGAAAATAATTCATGAATTGCTTTATTTTTAAATAAACTTTGACAGTTTTGTAAATGCTTGTCTACAATTCTTTCTTAACATGCATGAAGACTTATTTTTCTGATTTTATTATACCAAGCTCCATCCACCCCACCTGTCGGAGTTAGATGCATGTTTCACTGTTAATGTTATTAATAAATAATGAGGCCGAAAATAACATTGCATTCAGTTAGAGAGAAAAGGAATGAAAACATAACCGGCATATTATTTGTTTTGTATTGCTTTTTACCCTTATTTTCTTTTTCTTTTTAGCGTTTTTTTTTTTTTTTTTTGGTCATAAAACACAGGCGGCTGTGTCTTATCCTATTGGTGATTAATATAATAATCACTATTAAAATAAACGCTAAAAAGAAGACTATTTGTGAATGCTGATCGTGGACTCATTGGATACTATGAAAAATAATGTTTAATAAACAGAAATAAATCTGCCGGTGGGGGCGGAGCTACAAATGCGTGTCAGTTTACAAATACAAATCCGAGGGTACGGATTGTGAAAGTGTGCGCACGGATTATGAATTTGTGGGTACAATTTGTTAAACCGAGGGAACAGTTTATGAATTTGTGAGTACGGTTTATAAACTGAAGGGACGGATTGCAAAACCGTCGTCACGGATTGATTTTTTTTCTCCTACAGGTGACGTGCGGGGCTCTCCGTCATCCCCTGCCTCGTTCCTCTTTTCGCCCCCAGAAATCTGTCCCAACCACCGCCACATTTAGTTTAATCTCAATTTTTTTTTCTTTAATAGCTAACTCCCTCCTCTTTCAGTCTATGCTCCCTGCTCTGGCTCCATTCATTCTTCTTCCTTGTGTTTTCTGATGGACGCTATTCGTTTCCATGTTTTTTCGCGCTGGTTTCACTGCAAACTGCGTGCAGCCAATGAGCATATGAAACGTCATCACGTAGCATTACAGCACAGTGTTCGTGGGAAATGTAGGAAGTGCTGCCAGGGGGATAAATGACCGAGAACAGAGCCTCATGTCATGCATCACCAGCCGAACTGGCTAGTAAGTTTTAATTAACACCCGCAAAAATGAATTTTAACCCGCATTTGGCGGGTTGGCGGGTGTTAATTTAGAACCCTGCTTATACATACACATATGCTCTTTATTGGTACACTATAATTACAGAGACATACACTGTAAATACAGTACACTTATGTAGTTCTTAGCGGGTTGTAATCTAAAGTGTTACCTGATTTTCCAGTATTAGATTTTAATGTTTTACATTTTTGCAGCTGACCCATGAATCAAGGTTGTGTTGGTTAGTTTGGTCTGTTTAGACTCTGCTAGTAGATACAGTATCTACACCTGACAGCAGAAGCATCTTTCTCCATTGACACCATTAATCAGTAGCTGTATATTATGAAAGGAAAACATTTCAAGACAAGCTCTAAAAATATCTCCAGAGTGTCTCATTCATTCTGTGTTCAGTCTGAACTCACCAGTGACACACAGTAGCTGTTTGTTGCTGATGGTTGAGTGATAGGCTGGTTTTCCTCTCTCTGCTGAACACACATACACTCCTGTGTGTTTTAGATCAGCAGAACTGACAGTGTAGTGTCCTCCAGCTCCTCTGCTGCTGTCTGAGAGACGCTTTAAATGCTTTCTGTTGTCTGTATGAAGTGAAAATGTGCAGTTACCTCAAGAAATGAGAGTCTTATAAATGACCATTGTTGGTATAATAAGAGTATTCAGAATGATTCAATATGTTTAATCTCTCTGTTTGTTTATGAAGCCAGTTTATTCAGATGTTACTACATGAATCACATGATATCTTACCTGATGAGAGAGTTTCAGTGAACCAGCTGAATGTCCAGTCTGTAGAGGAACCATTAACCTGACAGATCAGAGTCACTGAATCTCCTTCAGTCAACCACTTCTGTGGAGAAACACTTAACACTGCTCTGGGAACTGAAGATGAGAAATCACTCATTAACAACATGTTAAACTTGTGTGTGTATGTGAAGAGATGATCAATCTCACCTGATACTGTCAGTGTAACATCGTCACTGAGGGGTGAGATGCGTGATCTGTCTCTCTCTACTACATAACAGGAGTATTCACCTGCGTCAGACTCAGTAACAGAACTGAATGTGACTTCCTGTAGTTCACTGAAAACATGGCCTGAACCTTCTTTATACCATCTGTACTCCCAGCTAGAGACTCCTTCACTATATACATCACATCTGAGAGTGACTGTCTCTCCTCTGAACACATGTTGAGCAGGTTTGATGCTCAATGTGGCTTTTGGTTTTTCTGTACAATGACAACAATTCACAATAAAAATAACATACTGCTTTCACTGTATGAACAGATACTTGAGTCTAAAACACACATAAATCAGATGAGACTGAAGTGTTGTTCTCTATGGCTGTTATAGTCTTTCGTCCCCTTGCTATTATAAGGTTCTATCTGACATTTTTGTCAAAATTGAGTTATTTACATATTCTTATTCTGCTAAAATTTATTTACATTATGTGATGTTTTATTTTAAGTTGTGTACATTTTGGTATTTTTTATTGAAAAAACAAAAAGGTTCTATCTACTGAAGTCTATGACTAAAACTACTCAGAACGCAGATAGATTTCACAGAGAATATAAGAAACATATCTGCTGCTTTTGAGACTGATAATTCAACTTGTTAAAAGGGTGCATTTCTAATCATGATAAAATGTAAGTCATTCCTCAACTAGTCTGTAACAGTTACTGTAGAATCAGTTATGTTTCATGAAATATATGAATCAAATCGACTCACCTTCAGTATGTTGAGAGAAGATTTTTGAGATCAGCACTAAAAACACAAAGAGAAACCTCATTACAATGTGAACATTGAGCTGATAATTATAAAGATAAACTGGGTCTGTATATGTGTCTAGATAAACATGAAATCATCTGACTGGTATTTTATAGATTTGATCACAGCAGAGAAGTGTTTAGGGAACTTCACTCCAACAGTCTGATCACGAGCAGAAGAATAAAGACAAACTCTTACTAACTGTGAACTAGTGAATATTACAACAACAGCAACAATAACTGCAAAACAAACCAACAGAACTGATTCAACAGCATTACACATCACAAAACTGAATCACTGAGCAAACACACTGATCTACAACACAACAGAGAGCATTTCTCTTTCACAAACAGCACTAACTGCACACTTCCTCTCTCAAACTCATCTTTCACTCATATTTGAGTTTAGTGAATACATCATATATCATGAACTACAGCTGGGTTTGAAACTCTGAGATCAGACAGAAAAGACATAAATCTAGAAACACAAAAACACTTGATCATTTACATCATATAATAACTATCCACTGAAACACATTAAGAGAGAATAATACTCACAGAGCAGAAGAGGAAGTGGACTGAGCTCCATACTGACTGAATGATGTCAGACGCTTAAAGACACAGAGTGTGTTAAAGACTCAAGACTTCCTCAAACCTGTGGTCAGATCTTTAGAAACCTCAGACAGATTAAAGACACACAAGTGTACCTCATGTGTTACAGAAGATTGTTTGATAATGTTGATAATCTTGTTTTCACAAAATGTCCCACTGAAAAACATCCAAGTTTTCTACAGAAATGTTGTCATGATCCATGGATTTACAAATCTCTCCAGTCCCTCTCCCAAAAAAACAAAAAAAAATCCCGTCCCAATCCCGGAAGAATGATTCCCGCCCCACCCCCCCACTGCAATGTTGTTGTTGTTGTTGTTTTTTGCAGGAATCTGTCAGTTCCAGTAAAAAAATAATTTATTGAACAAAAGCCATCTTATACATTGCACATTGTGCATTGCACACACACATTAAATTTCATGCAAATCATCCATGCTAGCACACACTTTATCTACTTTATCTTTTATTGCTCATTTGAAAGTAGACATTTCACTCTCTATAGATTTATTTTTTCATAAACACAATTTCAAAGTTTCTTGCTCTAGTTCACATGACCGAAATCTTGTTTGCTTTAATTATTTTACAGAAGCACAACGTTTCTTTGTTATTCTGAATGCACACAAATAAACAGTCTTGACAGATTCAAAAGATTTATTACTTTTATTTGTATGACCAAATATATTTTAAGAGCAAGTGAGAGGTGCCTCCATCTTCGAGCGCCGCTGTTCAGTTTCCACACACACTTCAATAGCACACATTTCTGTTGGTTAACATTAGATTGAGCGACCATGTAAAGTTATTACATCTTTTAGATGAAAAGCTATATTTGAGGTCTATGAATGATAAGTGGGCTTGTGGACGTCCTGCCCGATGTACGCTACTGTATGACATAGATCATCCAATAATAATCTGTCCATCACATGAACATCATTCACACCAAAGCTAACAAACAGAAGAACATAAAGAGACAGGGCAATTAAAATTGAGTTCAAAATTAAAATATAGGCCTAAAGTTTAGAGATTATTTATTTAGAAGATAAGCTATATTTGTGTATAAAGTTGGGGATCAAAGTGTTATTATGATTCCCTGTCCTGCCCTCTCCAGCTGACATTTCCTGTCCCGTCCCAATCCTGTGATTAATATTGATTTTGTTTCCAATCCCGCGTGATTCCTGTGACCCGTGAGAGTCACGAAAACATGTCAGCCTCTAGTTCCAGGCAGCTCTCCTGACCACTTTACAGTTACATATCACTTACACAGTTAACAGTAATAATGGTCACGCAGTTTGCACAAAAAGGTGTCATAGCTGCCCTGATGATTTTATCAGTTAGCCTATCTAGTCTAGCAACTTAAAGGCTAACGTTACACATGAAATTTCTCACCAGTGAGGAGACAGAGCTGTTTAGAGATGCACAGAGGTCATGCTCTCTCTCTTTCTCTCTCTCTGTGTATGTCTGTCTCTCTCGCTCTCTTTCTAATGACTTCATTAATAACTGCATTAGAATGCTATCAACAGCTCAAGCCTCCATTACCAGCTTTAAAATAACATGCTGAAACTAGCACAGGATGCGTTGGAGGAGATGCGGAAGAAATAATCCTACTCACAATTGCGATATAAGTTCAAAAACAGGTGGGATCCCTTTAAATAAATCATCTGTCATTTATTTGTAGGCAATTGTTCCTTACTTAAGTATTTACATGCCAATAAAGTGAACAACAACAGCTCCTCTCTCACTGGTTAGTGTGGTGGAGCGGAAACAGAACAAACCAAACCACAAATATGATCTTAACATCAACCTATTTCTATTCTGTCAGGCCTCTGACACTGATATATTTATACGTGTGAACACAGTTTAATATTCATACACCAAGGCCAGGGATGAGCATTAAAACTAATGCAATGATTATTTTTTCAATCTTAATGAATCCACCTTCACAGACAGGTCACTATAGATCTCCTGAGGAACAGTTCCACTCATTCTCTGCTGTAGGAGAAGAAGAAATGTGTGAATCTTTTAAATCAGCTTAATCAACATCATGTATGTTAGACTTAGACCCTAAACCAGCCTCTTGTATAAAAACAAACAAACAAACAAACAAAAAAAAACACTTTTACTCATTTTACTTAAATCTTAAATTTAAGGCAGTCTCCTCTCAGAGAAATGGTATCTGTGAGGATTTCCAGTCAGGATTTAGACCGTATCATAGTACTGAGACTGCTCTCATCAGAGTTACAGATGACCTGCTCTCTCTGTTAGTGTAACTTTCTCATTAGACTACTGCATGATTGTTGTTGCTAGGAAACTTTGTTTCATTTCCTGTGTTTTTTACTTTTTGTGTTACTGCTAATATTAACGCTTAGCTAAATTTAAAGAGTTAGTTCATCCAAAAATGAAAATTATGTCATTAATAACTCACCCTCATGTCGTTCCAAACCCGTAAGACCTCCGTTCATCTTCTGAACACAGTTTAAGATGTACAGTACAGTACGGAAGAGAAGACAATACTGAATTAAGTTGAAGTTTTTGCTATTTTTGGACCAAAATGTATTTTCGTTGCTTCAAAATATTCTAACGGACCCTCTGATGTCACATGGACTACTTTGATGATGTTTTTCTTACATTTCTGGACATGGACAGTAGACCGTACACACAGCTTCAATGGAGGGACTGAGAGCTCTCGGACTAAATCTAAAATATCTTAAACTGTGTTCAGAAGATTAATGGAGGTCTTTTTTTAGGTGAACTAACCCTTTAACCCCATAAATGCTGGTTTGGACAGTTTTCAGAAATACATTATCTTTTACCATAAAACAATAAACATAATTTTTAGACGGCTTTTTAACATTTTTATAATAACTTTTTTAATGAATTTCAACCTTTTTAATCACACTGTTTATATGCTCTGATAATTAAATGATAGGCCTACTACAATCATCACTTATCACCTCATGCTTTTTTAACCGGGTTATACCTTGGACTCCCCAGTTTTGGTTTGCTAAATAGTGAGGCCTGGCCATAGCCAGTGAAACTACTTAATTAACTGTCGAGCAACAGATAAGGACAGCAGTTTGTAAGTGTTTTGCTCATTTTCTCATTAAACTACTGTGCCATCGTTGCTGCTTGGAAACTTTGTTTAATTTTCTGTGTTTTTACTGTGGTAAATACATGCTGAAGTGCCACTTGTTTTCGCTTTTGCCTATCACGGGACTCCCCAGTTTTGATCTGCTAAATAGTGAGGTGTGGTCAGCTGACTTCAATAATAATAACAGGTACAAATATAAAAGTGGTAGTTTCACAGTGGCAGCTGTCGTGGCAGCCCTCGCATAAAGAGCGACGAGTAAAACCATCGACTCTACCTGCGTGACTCAACCAAGCAAGGACACAGACAAGGAGTATTGCTATCCCAAAAATCTGCGGCCTGTCCTCTACTATGACACTCTCTATTCCAGTTGGTCTCTGGAACTGCCAGTCTGCAGTTAAATAACCATATTTCATTTATTCTATTGCTATTCATTCCTGTCTCATCCTCATGGCCCTAACTGAGACTTGGATCAAACCTGAAGATACTGCAACTCTCGCAGCCCTCTCCACTAATTTCACTTGTTCCCACACCCCTCGTACGACTGGGAGGTGTAGAGGAATCACATGCCATTACTGTAACCCACCCTGTTAAAATCCACTTTGTGGTCATTTATCATTCCCTAGGTCAATTGGGAAATTTCCTGAAGGACTTGGATGTGTTACTGTCAAACTTTCCTGAGGATACGGAACCTATGCTCACCCTCTCCACATCGCCTATTCTTTATGGTTTCATCCTCACTTCCTTCACCCTCTCAGTTTTCAGCTCTGGACACAAACAGTGCTACTCACACTCTTTGCTCCACTCTAACATCTTGCATGGACAACTTTTGCCCACTGTCTTGTAGACCAGCACGCACCACCCCATCAGCCCCCTGGCTGTCCGATGCTCTCCGTGAACATTGCTCTAAACTCAGGGCTGCAGAGAGGAAATGGCAGAAATCAAAAAACTTTACTGACCTAAGTATGTATCAGTCTCTCCTCTCCTTAAGAAACCATCTCTAAATTCAGCACTTCTTGAAAATTACAGACCGGTATCCCTTCTTCCATTCATTAAAAAAACACTTGAGTGAGTTGTTAAACCAGCTTTCTATGTTCCTTGTACAGAACAACCCCCTGGACAGCAACCAATCTGGCTTCAAAAGTGGCCACTCAACTGAGACTGCTCTGCTCTCGGTTACTGAAGCCCTGCGACTAGCAAGAGCAGCTTCAAAGTCCTGGGTACTCATCTTACTGGACCTTTCTGCTGCTTTTGACACTGTTAATCACCAGATTCTCCTGTCTACCCTCAGAAAGATGGGCATCTCTGGAACCACACTCCTGTGGGTGAAGTCCTACCTCTCCGATACATCCTTCAGCGTGTCTTGGAGGGGTGAAGTTTCAAGTCAAAACAACTTACTACTGGGGTTCCTCAAGGCTCAGTACTTGGACCACTTCTCTTCTCCATCTACATGACGCCAATAGGATCTGTAATTCAGAAGTATGGCTTTTCTTATCACTGCTACACTGATGACACCCAACTCTACTTCTCATTCCAACCAGATGACCCGACGGTAGCTGCTCACATTTCAGCCTGTCTGAGTGACATTTCTAGCTGGATGAATGACCATAACCTTCAGCTCAACCTTACTAAGACAGAAGCTAACTCATCATTTCATCAGAATTACTCTATACAGCTGGGTTCGTCAACCATAACTCCTTCCAGGACAGCCAGAAACCTAGGAGTTGTGATGGATCATCAGTTAAGCTTCACAGACCACGTTGCTACAATGACCCGGTCCTGCAGTTTTGCCTTAAACAACATTAGGAAGATTAGACCCTTCCTGTCAGAGCAAGCCACCCAACTTCTTGTCCAAGCTCTTGTTCTATCTAGACTGGACTATTGTAATGCTCTCCTGGCGGGTACTTCCTGCATGTACTGTCAAGCCTCTGCAATTGATCCAGAATGCAGCAGGGAGGGTTGTCTGCAATGAGCCAAAAAAGCTCACGTTACTCCTCTCCTCATCAGGTCACACTGGCTACCAGTAGCTGCTCGCATCAAATTCAAGGTACTGATGCTTGCCTACAAGACGACCACTGGCATGGCACCATTATACCTAAACTCACTAGTTCAAATTTATGCGCCCTCCAGAAGTTTGCGTTCTGCAAGTGAATGGCGCCTTGTGGTGCCATCCCAAAGAAGTTCAAAATCACTCTCACAGACCTTTTCCTGGACTGTGCCCAGCTGGTGGAATGACCTCAATTCGAACAGTCTTTACTCATTTTCAAAAAACACTCATTTCTTTTTTTGCCAGCACTTGACCAACTATTGTCCTCAAACCTTCATTACTCTGTTTATGTGGTAAGTAAACTTTCATGTACTGGCTATCGTTAGCAAGCGGCTACGCTTTTCGTGGCTCCATAGAATGCGTTATTTGTTTCACACTTCAGGCGACAGTGCAGACTACACTGGTCACTGAATGTTTCACACTGTTGATTGTGTAGCGATGTAGTCGGGAAAATCTGAAGAAAGATATAGCTGACATCAGACAAGCATTAATATTTAACTGAGAGAATGATGTGAAAGAGGAAGTACAAGAGAACGAACAAATAGTTTGCATTAAGACACATTACTAAGAGTTTCTAGCTGATGGTGTCAAGATGGCAAATAAACCACATGCAATGTGAGAAGCTCATTTTTTGTGGTTTTCAGATCTTGTTTTGTTAGTGCTTCTTGCAGAATGATAAATGCCAGTAATTTTGAACACATAATAGTTTTAATTTAATTTAAATGTCAATATCACCATCACTCATATTTGGTTAATCCCCTAGGGCCGGTGTTTTTATTTTTATTTTTTGGCTTCTTTCACCTAAATTTTTCTAATTCAAATGTTTACCCTACACACAGAATGGAGGAAATAATTGAATTGCAGACATTTTTTCTTAAAGAAAACCATTTGAACTACAAAATATAAGTGTAATTCTTAATAAATAACATTTTATACATTTCAAATGTTACAATAAACACACACAAAAAAACATAGGCACTTTTTTTTTTTTGATGAATAAAGTCTCTTACTCAGGTTCTACAGTCCAGTTTACTTTGTTTGATGCCACTACATTCTTCGAAATCATTAGACAGAAATGTGCGTGTGGGACAAATACATTTCTAAGCTTAATTTAACTGCTTTAAGTATCATAAAAATACATACATATTTAAGCTTTCAAATGAACCCATATATGGGCTGTTCCCATATAAGGAAGGCTATGTAAATGAAGCATAATAATTTTTAACATGATTTTGGACCTGTATCCGGATCTGCAGTTTATAACGCTTTATTTTTATTTCTTTTTTTTTAATCTCTATTCTTATTCCAGTTTTTCTCAGTTGCTTAGACACTAAAATGTATCATTCAAGCCAAATTTCACAAACACATTTTGTAAAATATTTCTCAGAACTTTTAAAGCTATTCTTGTGTTTCACAACTCTATTCATCATTTGACACCATGTCTTCCTGTTCAGCAGTGTTCACAAACCATTAATGCCACCAAAGCCTGTGGTTCTCACCATGTGAACGCTAACATGCAGCATTTCCACACTGCAGTCAGAACCACAGGATGAGTTAAAAAAGAATCACATGTGAATTCATTGGCTATGCATTCAAGAACAAAAAACAAAAACAAGAAACAACTCAAGAATTGTTTAAAATTGCATATAACTGCATACTAACTGTAATAATTGATGTTATAAAAATAAAGGAGTTTGTTTGCTTTTACTGTGACACTGTGAAAATGTTTTACTTAGGCCTGTTGCGTAATTAAATAACCATCTAATAGTGATTATTAGATCTAACCTCGGTTATTTCAGACAAACGTGATTATTGTGCTTTTATACAACACAACACAAGAGGGAGTCATACACCAAAAGAAACAGAAGAACACCAGTTTGGTTTTCATGCACTACAGTATATGGCTTATATCATCTGAAGTCAAGCCCTATCTTAATGTGAGGGACAGAATTGTATTTACATTGTTAAATTTAAGTTTACAGAAATTACAGCACGTCACGTTCAGTTATGACACTCACTACTGTAAAACTCTCTCTCCAACATGATGTTTTTCTAATATAATACTAGGTCTGGGGATTTGTATAAAAGTGTAATGTATTCAAGTGTGATACTCGTGATGTAAGAGTGTAACGTAAAAAAACACGTGACATGTAAGAACAAAAAGGTAGATAAAGCTTGAGAGTTCTAGAGCCATAGCGTGTCATCTCATTTATTGGTTATAAAACAACAATACATGGTTTTGCACACAGAAAGATTATTAGAAGCCTTTATTTTTCTCATGATTTATATCTTATTTAATGTATTTTATGAGAATACAAATAGTTAACAGAATAAACATCTTTAAATTGTATAATGTGTACCAAAGGTTTTTTTTTAAGATATGTTTTGCTTCTAAATTATACAGTCATCTAGTTTAATTTCATAGCTTATATATTTTTATTCAAATGTAGTTTTTCACTTTTGAGGAAGTGAATATTCAGTGGATTGTGTTTAATGCTAAAATGAACTTTTTGGCTTCACTGATTGTTCTGCAAGTATTCTAATTAAAATAGATAAATGAATAAAAGAGCGAGGGGAAGGTCAATATAGCAGACTCTTTGAACAAGAAAGCCATAATAACACATGAAAAACATATTCATCAACTGTCCAGAAGATGGAAGCAGTGATCCACACATGCTCCTCACATACAGCATGATTTCAAATGAAATTTGAAAATAAAAATCAAATGAAATTATATTAAAATAAAATAAAAAAAGTTACAATAAAATAACTAAAAAAAATAAATTAATTAATTAATATATAATCTAAAAATAAAATTCTTATATATATATATATATATATACACACACACACACACACACACACACAATCACAATAATTAAAGTAATTTGGTTTTATCTGTTAACAACTCCTAGATTATGTTTTTTAAAAGCTTTAACAAACAGCGTTAACAGATTTAGAGGAAACATCTTGCAATAATTTAGAAATTATTTTCTCTGGAAATAACCCATTGTTTATATTTATATATGTATATATATATATATTGAAAGTAAAATACCCTAAATGAACAAATACAAACACGGTGTCCAGTTCTTTATTTAAATGTAACACTTTTGCATACAAAGCAAGATATTTAATTTCAAATTCAGAAACATTACATACAAGAAGACTTTTGGAACGGGTGGTTTAATATTTTGAGTGACGTATGGGTCTACTGTTACGTCAACATAACGAGCAGGGATTCGCTTTGAGTGACAGTCCTTCCGACCAATGGCGAGCAGACTCAGAGCAGCATCGGTCCAATCAGAAGCAGGTGGGCGTGAGCGAAGGATTAATAGCGACAGATCGGGCTCTGTTGAATCAGACGCTGATATCTTTATATTTTAATCACAGAATAACGCAGTTGTGTCGCGATGGTGTCGCACTCGCTGGCTCTACCGATGATCTGTTTCACCACGCTGTGGGGTCTGGTCGGGGTCGTGGCCCCGTTTTTTGTACCGAAAGGACCAAACAGAGGGTGAGGAGGACTGATGCTGGAGTAAAGGCCAAGCGATCCATCCATCTTTAAACGCATTCACTATAGTGTCATTCAGATATTATTACTGCAGTATTATTCTCTATTACATCAGGGTTGATTTTTTTACTTATCTGTTTTTTTATTATTATCAGAGTCATCATCACCAGTTTGGTGCTGACCGCAGTTTGCTGCTATTTATTGTGAGTATAATTATATCTAATATAAATAATCAATGTAGTTATTAATATTTGGAGTAACTGTAATAAAAACATAAATACACCTCCATGCATTATAATGTAACAGTGTTCACAGTGCATTTTTCTGTGATTTGTCTGTAGATGCTATATGTAATTTAAATGAACAGTTTGTTTTGAATATTGACTATTATATTCATATCCATCACAGCTGGTTAATAGCCATACTGGCCCAAACAAACCCTCTATTTGGACCTCAGCTCAAAAACGAGACCATATGGTATCTGCGCTACTTCTGGGAGTAGATGGAGGTACACCGGTGTTCATATCAGCTTATGAGTTAAAAACTGGATTTATGAGCGTACAGATGTTTCTGATTCATTCTCGTGTCTTACAGGTGTCATCTGGAAGATTAAAGACACTATCATAATCAATAAAACCCACAGAATAGTCAAGGATCGACTCCAAGGGAACAATATTGGTGTTATGAAACATGTTTAATGGCTTATTTAGTTTAAACTTGAACATGTTATGTACTTTATGCAACGTAAAGAATAGAAAATGTGGAAATGATATACATGTACAAAGAAACGTAATTGTGCTATTCTTGTGATGTTTAAAGAATTAAGGAATCAGTTTGTGTCCTTTGGATGTCTGAGAGTTGAGTATATGACTATGAGGAAATGCTTTTGTTTGGCATTAAGGCACATGTCAGTCTTTTTTATGATGTTGTCCTCACTTGCATGTGCCACTGTATCCATGTTTACTTGATTAAATTATTCTTTTTTTGTGAAAGATTTTTATTTATAAATGTGATGGAAATAACGAACGAAGGAAATAAAGCAAGTTTGGATGTGAATCTATGTACAGTAAGTGAGTAACCATACAAACAGAAGAAAAAGTGCATGTCTCATGTCAGAAGAAGGTTTGCATGAGTCAAGAAGAAGAAATGTAGGCTACAGATTGTAATGTGTGTACAAAAGCACAAATTGACTTAAAACTTATCTTCACTATACAGTGATCAGTTATTAATAATTTGTCAAAGAAAACGAGCAAAAAGACCTTGACAGCATCTGATTCATCTGTATATTGTGTTTTAGGCTGATTAACTGTGACCTGTTTGAAACTGAAAAGCATGCAGCTGATATACAACCACTGTGGGGCATCCTAATTTATGAATACTAACGCTTATTAATTAATGAAACGTTTAGCCTAGAGTACAACAGTGCTGGCCCACTTTTTCAGACTTGGTTCAGAAGTATTTTTCCAAGTAATTACATGTTCTTTAGAGTAAAGCCTGCCATGAGAGTGAATCACACCATCACAAACTTATATAAGAAGCAGAAAGTATGTGAAAATCAGACAAAAAGAAAAATTGAATTAACTAGAGTACCATACAGCACTGTGAACAAAGTAATAAAAGTAAAAAAAAAAGTAAAACTATTGACTTACAGTTTTTTTTTTATTAATAATATACAAACAAACCAACCATATTATGTTGGTAATTTAACCAGATTATAAATCAAATATTAGTAGGCCATAAAAACACAAGTATAGGTCTCTGCTGGAAAGTAATGAGAGTTACAAGATCAAGGTGTTTTTACACCATGATTCCTGATTGGTTGATGTAATAGTGACGTTAGGTTTAGGGGTGGGGTTGGGTAAGGGGGATCATTTAGATTGCATGATTCAGAAACACCCAGCTGTTTGAAAACACCCACATGGTGATAAACGCCCACTTTTGCTCTGCAGAGACCTAAGTCTCTAAAAACATGTAGACCTGCAGGCGGTGCTTTAAGAGTGGGCGGAGCACTGCAGAGCTTCGACTCTCTGATTGGTCGTTAAGTTTCTGTAGGATTATGGGTAATGCAGTTCTTCACCAGTAATCGCGCTGATTAACATTGTTTAATGACTGCTTCAATTTAAGTGTATATCATTCATAATCAATCTCGAAGCTGATGGTTCATCTGTCTTTACAAACTTGTTCAGAGTCAATCCCCTTGAATGAAAAATTAAAATTGATTACTTCCGGAGGTAGACTATTGCACTATTAAGTCTCTAGCAGACATATCTCAAAATAATTATTTACAGTAAGTGACATAACGTTTCAAGAAGGCTTCCGTCAGGACCATATCATTAATATTAAAAAGCTAAACTTGTAAATCGTGGTGTTGCACTCAGAATTGAATCAGTCTGCAGCAACGCAAAACAAAGTCGTCTCAGTATTTATTTATTTATTTATTTCTGCTATTGGCATTTGACAGTTTGAATTCTGTTGATCTACTTTGAAGTAAGTAATTATTTTTTAAGTAGCCTACTTAGTTTTCATGAGGTGTTATTCATTTCAAATGCTCTCACACATACAGGTGAGAAATCATATTTCAGAATCAGAATCAGAATCAGAATGAGCTTTATTGCCAGGTATGTTTACACATACGAGGAATTTGTTTTTGTTTTCTCTCTGTTTTTTGTCACTCTCTTCTATATATCTTCTTTAACCCATCAATTTTTTTTAAATATTAAATATTGATTAATATACTTAACCTATGTTGGAGACGTTGCAGTAGATTTATTCTGTTTGTCCTCTTCCTGAATGTATATTAAGAGTAATCATTTAAACACGACCAGGTGACTGTGTCAAATCATGCAATTTGTCGCCATTCACCCTGAAGGGCAACTGATTAATGTCCTTTCACAGAAATAGCAGTACAAAGACCGGCTAATAGAAACATGTCAGTCCTGATACAATATCCACTGCGATTTTCTCATAGCAACCCGTTCTGATTACTGGGAGACAAAAAACTGAGGTTAATTAAATGCCAATGAGTCTAGGAAACCTGTAAATTAATCAACACAATCAAAGTCACCTGTCATCTGTCAGGAAGAGATACAAGACGTATCATGTGCAAGGGTGCCGTCAGTGTGTTAATCAAGCTGTTGTTTATGTGGGAGCGGTCTAGTATAGTTTGTCAGTCAGAGAGCAGAGGAAAATGAGCAGTATTTAATTTTAGTTTTTCACACGGTCAAATTGAACCATTGGTTGCATGTGTATCTTACAAATGTGTCTTTAAAGAAATAATTAATCCATAAATGAAATTTTGCAGAAAATGTACTCTATCATTTACAATCAAAATCAAATAGACTTTTCACTGGAGGAAGTGTTATTATAAAAAAAAAAAAGCTTGATTTTATGATGGATTTGTTTCTTTTCACAACTCTTGGCTTCACAGGTCATTAACTGATGTACTGGAGTGATGTGGGTTACTTGTACATTATTGTGATGTTTTTATCAGACTGTCATTCTGACGGCACCCATTCACTGCAGAGGATCCACTGGTGAGACAGTGATGCAATGCTACATTTCTCCAAATCTGATGAAGAAGCAAACTCATGGATGGCCTGAGGGCGAGGACATCTCTAACAAATGGTCATTTTTGGGTGAACTGTTCCTTTAAGAGCTAATTTCGCTCTGTGTGTTGTAGGAGCTGTGGGAGGCGTGTCCTGGGTCAGCAGGTGTGTGTTTCAGGACGCTGGGACGATGCCAGAGAGCTCCAGAATCACCTCGTGGAACCCAGCACAGCAGTGAGCATCACATCACCATGGCAACAACACCACGCATTCATACCACAGATACATTCACTGTTATACAGTTATTCATGATAAACACTGGAAGAAACCCTTCCCCCAAGACCTGCTGATCACGAGCTGTGCCTCAAAGGCCATGACAAAGAGTCGCACAATGGTGTAAGAGCACTTTTGAAACAAGAAAAAAATCATTGTCTCATCCTAAAAGGTTTGATCAGAATGAACAGACTCTGAACTATGCCTTTGACCTTGTTTAAAAGAGACTATTCATTAAATTGCAATGTCCCTCCCCCGTTTTTTATTTTTATTTTTATAGGTAACTCGGCAGTATGAGGTTCACGCTTTGAAAGAAGCAGTGGAGTGTGTGTCGATCCCCGCTGAATCTTTATCAAAGATAGATTTAGAGCAGCTTCAGGTCACATTCTCCTCCAGTGTCTGGCTCTAGAAGCAGAATCAAAGAGATACAGAACCATGACATTTTAAACGGAACGTTTGATTATTCTTTCTGTGTTATCATTCATTCAGACTGATTTTATTAAGAGATGTTCCTCATAACATTGCATTAAAATATGATTTGCAAGCTATATTGCAGTTACTTTCACAATATCGTTTCTCCTTTTCACCAAGCATTTCTCCCTGAAGATGTGTGCAGCAGATCTTAGAAAACCTTTCTGAACCATTCTGGATGTGATTTGAAAAAAAAAAGCTATATTTGTAAGATTTTTGACAGTGCAATAATGCTTACAGAATGCTTTTAGTATTTTGACAGGTAAAATGTTATTTATTTATCTTCTGTCGGGTCACAAGAATGTTAATATATTTTATATGTTAATCATAGTTTTGATGAAAACAAGATGCTTTCAATATTTTGAAAGAACAATATTGTCCTTCTAATCTCCAAACTACTTATCCTCTGTATGGTCACTGGACAATCTAATTATATTCTTAATAGAACTATATGTGCAGTTTTTTTTTTTTTTTTCTAATTTCAATACTTATTCTTGTTAAAGAGTTACGTTTATGTTGTTGTTTATTATAAACAAGAACTGTTGGTCTTTCATTTGTGATTTAATCCTGCATGAGGTTTCAGTTTGATGTGTGACCACAAGCGGGTGCTCTTCTGCACCTCAGAGAACTGTTTCATTCTTCTGCTGAGGCACAAACCTGTGGTCTCTTCTAAAACTGATAAAAAGCATTGATATATGAGTCATGCAAAGAGTAGATAGTAGCAGAATGAGTAAATGAGAAGAAAAAAACTCTTTTTCTATGCTACATTTACGACTCTTGCTGGGAGCAAAATGAGAAGAAACTCTATACAGAGAGCAGTCATTATCTTCCCTCTTCACCTCATTCTCGGTCTGTTTAGAGAGCTGTCGCTCTGACATTTCTGCGTTTCCTCTCTAAAGTTCTCGTCTGACTGTCCTTGTTGCCAAACCTTAGTTGAACCATTTTTTCTTCTCGCATCTCCACAACCACTTCTCCAGCACGGGTGCTCACTTCTTTCCTTCTGACATCCACTAACATTTACACATCAGTTAAATTTGAAAACCAGTTTGCAAATGTGATCGATGCGTCCATTCTTTGTTGCAAACCATGTACGCACACTTCCAGAAAAAAAGTACAAGCCATCACTTGGATGGTACCCTTTTAAAAGGTACACAATTGTACCTTATTTAGCTCTAAATGATGCATATAAGCACCTTACAGATGCTCATTAGTACATAAATAATACCTATTTACACCTTTTGAAAAGGTACCGCACTAGTGACAGCTTTAGGACTGCAAAGATTTGGGTCTGAAACCCTCAAACAGGCACAAGACCAAAAGTGTGACTCTAATTGGTCCAATTATTTGCAGTGTGAAAGAAAAGAGAATATAACTCTTACTGACAGCTTGTGATAGTCTAAATAGACACATTGAAGGGTTAGTTCACCCAAAAATGAAAATGCACAGTCAGAAAGCTCTCGGATTTCATCAAAAATATCATTGGGATGACATGAAGGTGAGTGATTAGTGACAGAATGTACATTTTTTTGTGAACTATCCTTTGAACTGCCATTGATGAAAATCTTTTGTAATTTACAACTCGATGCAGTCTGTTTCCGCTGTTATACAGTGTGATGTGCTAGAATACATCTTCTGAAAGAGTACTGAATATATTGATTAAAACACGACGAAGAAGCAAAAATATTAGATCGCGAATGTAAGCAGATGCATATGTAAAATAACGCAATAATCAAGCATTAAACAGCATATGAATCAAAACTGCCTAACATTACCAAATGAAATGTCAACCCGGGAAGTGGTCTACCAAGCGAACACAGAACGTTCCACTAATGTTCGTTTTTGGTCCCCATTCGTGTTTTTAATTTATTATTTATTTTTATAAAAATTTTTGAGAACCAAGAAATAACGTTCTATATTTGTCTTGGTGTAAACAAGTCTAAACTCACAGACTTGAACCATCACAACATCATAGGACATCGAGATTTTGGTTGCGTAATTTCAATGCAATGTAATTTCAACGTCTAATTTCTATGTCAAATTTATGTCCAATACTGACGTCAGCTGACGTTCTTATTTTGTTGTTTTTAGGTTCTCTAACCAAAATCACAGACAACGTCAAAGCAGTGTCAACACGATTTTCATTTTCAACCAAAATGCAACGTCTGTCTTAAGGCATGTCCAACATCAATCTGACATTATATAGATGTCCACAGCCTGCTGGGTGGATGTCAATAAGCATAGTACACTTACAATAATGAGATATCATGATGGTATCGTTTACTGAAATACTGAATGGACTACACATCTGAAACAATGTAGTGAAGTATAGCACTTCTTTAGATATTATAGGGTTTTTCACATATAGGAGGAAATCAGTTATAAGAACCGGCCACCAGGACGGTCATCGAAAACAACATTTTAAGTCAGCAGATAGTGACATCATGTAAGCACGGCATTCAACAATGTCAACAACTGGAGGACGGAGGATGAAGAAGGGTCTGGACTTCACCATCAGCTCATCTATCGCTGTTCTGTATGTCTGTGGCGTTAGTTCATGGAGCAAGTAAATGTAAACTGTGCATTTACACAGTTTTTTAAAAATGAAACTAGAAACTAAAACCTTTCCCAATTCCTGCGGTGCAAACACACTAAAAAGACAGTTCCACCAATCGATATACGAACTATGAAAACGTTTCTCTGGTGTGAAAGCCCCTTATTGCAACATGTGAAAGGAACTTTTTTTTCATCGTTCATCTTCTTAAATGAGCGAATCCTTAGCTGTCCCTACACTTGCATTCACACTTCATTCATTTCAGTCCACGTTTGGTATTTGTTCAATGTCTTTCCAGCAATATTTCACAAATTCCAGCTTTATCTCAGACATCTTATCTTATCTTCATGCAGACACTTGGGGTATTTGAATGTTATTGTGGTGGAGTGTTTTGAAGTGAGTCTGGAGTGAGAGTCTTAAATAAAAAGATAAAAACACTCCTGCTCAAGGCAAAATCACGCAACTCTGCTCTCCATCCATACTCTGATCAGAAATATAGAGCTACCAAAAATTTCGGTCTTGCAAGCTGAAAACAAAGGGGGAAATTAGTATGCAAAATGAATCAAACAAAACAAAAAACAATATATTTTAGAACACTTTGAATGTCAAGTAAAGGCTGAACAGTTCTGAATGCTTCAGTTTTTTGTCATGACAGTCCCTACGCTTGGGAAACTACTGCTACTGTTGCAGCACTGATCGGGTGATGCAAATCATGGCGAGTACAATGTCCCTATGTCAACAGAGCAGGAGAGTTTTGTGATGACAGGGAGATGTAAAATAGCATCCTCAGAAAAACAGATGAACATATTCTTAAATAAACTACTGTAAGTGATTCACTCCCATTATGTGCTCACTTCAGTATAATCCTCTATTCCAGGGTTCCTCAATTAGTTTTCGAAGAGGGCCGTATTCTACCAACAAATATTTACAAAAGTCTTAAAGGGTTAAAATCAGACCTCCTTCATCTTCAAAGTAAAATATATATTTAATTAAATTTATTTTCACATTTAACTGCTGCAGACCCTTTTTGTCTAATTCAAAGGTTGTTTGTGTTTATTTTTTTATTTTTTTTACATAAATGTATAAATATTTTTTCCCACTAAAATTCTTTGATTTTCTTTTGTCTTGTCTTGAAAACGTTAGCCTGTATAGTTTTCTTAAAGACTGTTCGACAGTACCCCAATATCTATCTATCTATATTGGACAACTGTTTAAAATAATACTGACTAATATATTAAGCTGATCCATATCAGGTTTAGTTACCAGCCTTGTTCTGCTTGCTATAACTGGAGTGCTTATGTGAGCCAAAGTGTCTTGCACTGGACACTAATTAATTAACAAATGATTGAGCTAATTAGTCATTCAGCGGATGCTTTTCTCTATAGTGACTCTGAATAAAACAGTTAATACAGGAGCCGTCCCCCTGGAGCAACCTGGGGTTAAGTGCCTTGCTCAATCATGCAATTCTTACTGGATCATCCTAGAAGAGTTTGAACCTGAAAACCTTTCATTTACAAGCTCAGAGATTTAACTACCGCTAGACCACACCATGCACATTGATCACACAATGGCCCGTGGACACATTGGGGCTCTCTGCTGCAGTATAACACTATTAAGCAGCAGCTTTCTATTTCTTCACTTTCATGCCTTATTTTTCACTTTGATAAAATATCAAAGGCTAACACACACTTTCGATTTGGGATACCAATGTGGCCGAAAGTATTATCACAATATATATGAGAAATTAACAATATTAATCACAATATTCATTAACTGTCCAAGTAGTCTAAATCCTTTCCACATGTTTGATCATGAAAATGGATTTAAACATAAATAGTTTGTTCACAGTTACTCAAGTGAGTAAGCTATATTTTACTTTAGGGCCCGATGAAATACAATTTAAATGTTTTCATAAATTGTGTTTTCCAATTTATTACTTTTGTTCTGAATTCAAAGTTTTATGATTTTATAAAATTTTATCATAAACGTCATATTGCATCAATCTTTTAAAATGCAATAAAATTAAAATATAACAATTAATTTACAACAAAAAAATAGATTTTTTTTTCAAGATGCTGCAAAACAGAACTGTATAAATTAATGAATTTAATCTTATTTTAATTAATTTGCTTGTGTAACATATATAATAATATATAATATATAATAATTGACAAGACTAGGGCACAAGACAAATCAGGCAAGGGAAAAGGAACAAATACTCAGCCATATTCACAGACAGAGACAGTGAGGAAGAGAATGACCATGAACCGGCAAAGACAAGAGGGCAAGAGGAACTATAAATAGGGAGAAAGGCAAATGAGGCACAGGTGAGCACAATTTGACCAAAAAGGACTAGACAACAGCTAACAAAAAGGGAGCGGTAAAGGGGAAACAAGGTGAAGGGAACACAAAGACACATGGCTGAAAAAAACAAAGCCATGTGCAGAAACATAAGACATAGACACGAAAACCAAAAAAATTTACAAAACAAACAGAGGGGTATGCACAGTAGAGCTGAAGATCTTCCCGATGGGACCCGACACGTTCGGTCAGGTTATGGCTTAATTTATATCATCTTACGTGGGCTCGGGCTTGCGGTCTGATTTATGAGGTAAATGAGCGGTCATGTGATGTGTTTCGATTACCGTGAGAAAGATGCAAAAATGGATGCTGAGTAGGTGTAACAGAGGCTTGCCTTTGGAGATTACGTTTTGGTTGCACCAGCAACTAAAGCAAACTCTGAGGTGTGGAAAAGTTTTGACCGTGTTTATAATGAGAATAATGAGTGAATAATGACGCACCATCAGTGAGCGCAGAAACGTGCTGAAGACATCTACAGTGGATTCAATAATTTTTCTCCACAAAAACATGTAGGCTTAGCCTTATCTCTGTAAGTAAAGGTTTTTCAAATGATAACTAAATATTCATTGAGCCTTAAATGCATAATTTGGTCAGAGTATTGACGCTAATGTTGGCATTATTATTTTATTAAATGTCATCTGCTAGTGGAGAAACAAATGCAATGGAGCCTTTATCTTAATTTCTTTATTGCCAAATACCCATCTTAATTTAAAATTTATCTTAATTAAATTTGTTAAAAAAGACTAGTTTTATTGGTGCGTTGGTCTATTTATAGGCTAAATGAGTCCTATTTAGAGTGCTGTGATGTTAAGATGTTACAGAGGACTTCTTTTATTTCTTTATTCCAACTTCCAAGCAGTGTTAATTTCGTTGACGAAGACTATGACGAAAAATATTCGTCAACTAACCTTTTTCACGGACGAAAACTAAATAAAAACTAAATAAAAAGTCAGATATGATGACGAAAAACGTGACGAAATATAACTGACACTTTAGTCAACGAATAAAAATGAGACGAAAATATATGGGCGGGACGAATGGAGAAGAGATCCAATCAGAGCGAATCTTTGAGGGTAGGTTGATCTATGCAGAAGCAGCCGAGCCATTTTAAAAAGCCGCGGCAAATGTAAGCGCAACAGCTAAACAAACGCAGCAGCAGTTACACAGAAAAGAGATCAAAGATGAGTTTGCAGAAATTCGCACAGTTTCGAGGACGTTTTCATAACAGTTAAGTTGTTTACACAGGGAACTACACTGCGACCTTTTGAAATGCCATTGCGACCCAAATTTTTATGGGGTCGTAAATGTATCACTGATTATTTTTGTACCTACTTATGTGTAATGCTATGTTTTAATATGAGCATTAATAAAACAGAAATGTGTATTTTAAGAATACGTTTTATAACGTGCTCCGAGCATTCAACACATCAAGTTGGCTTCAGCCCCGCGATGCGGGACAGTAGAACTGAGCAGCTGATGACTCGCGCAACACTGAACCGAGCTCTCTTTCAGGACGTTTGCGTCCTCCTGCACCTGAACGAACAAATACAAATCGCATTTTTAATAAACATACGAAAAAGAGCGAAAAGTGAACGAGCTCAATTCAGCAGCGCGGTGTTCTGGTGTTCAGGGAGCAAGCAGAGACGCGTCTCAAAGTCTTCTTGCTTTTGTACCGACAACAAATACATACTAAATATGTCGAAATACCCGTCTTGGAAAGTGTGTTCGAAAAGGTATGTAGTTATGTCTTCAGTGAAAGTAAAGAGTTGGAAAGAAATCGGATGCGTATCTTTATAATGGATGCATTTGTCTCTTAAAGTGACCGCGCCTAATTTACTAGCTCTGCTGTCAGTGTCTTTAATGTATGAAAATGAAAGTAAATCACTCACTGCTCTTGATTAAATTACTTTGTAGTTTTAACAAGAATTTATCCAAAAATCAGATAGAATAGATTATATTGTTTTACTAGCGACTAAAAAATACCAAAAAAAACCCCAAAAATTAGTGACCTGAGCATGTTTTGCTTAAGTGTTTCTTTCTTTAATTGCTAATGCAACCTTTTCACACCACAGACTGAACCAAATTAAGCATTGCATCAGACATTATCAAGATGAATTTGTTGTTCTGACACAGTTTAACCCTGAGTTATTGTCATATATTATTACCAATTTCTAAACTACAGCAAATAAACTGTGATACTGTGAGAAATGTTGAAGGTGTCTGAATACATTTTGGTTTGATTGTGTATTTTATTTTACAGTGAAGACTATGCAGTGCTATTTTAAATGAACAAAAACAAACTTAAAAAAATGTAAACTTTGTGTAAATATCACAAATAAAGAAATATAATGAACATACAATACAAATATAATATAGGTGGTTGTCTATTTCAATAATACTGTACTTCATCTTGAAAGAATGTCATATGCATTGCATATCATTCAGGACGAATGCATATCTTTTTCAGAGAGCATGTATATTTTTCATTGAGCAGGCCTTATGTTTATTTTATAAATACCATTCCATAACAGACTGATGGAAACATTTAGTCAAGTCAACTAAGTTGACTTTGTTCTACTAAAAAAAAACTAGACTAAGACTAAAAGACTTAAGACTAGACTAAGACTAAAACTCTTATGATATTTAGTCGACTAAGACTAGACTAAGACTAAAACATTTCAGATGACTAAAATGTGACTAAAACTAAATGGTGTGTTATTCAAAAGACTAAGACTGAGACTAAATCCGAATTTGCTGACAAAATTAACACTGCTTCCAAGTGGTCTAGTCTACATTAGTTATGACTAAATTATGTTAAAACATGTATAAATGACTCATTCTCGACAAAAAAGGCAAAAGAGCTTTGTGTGTGTGCACATTTGAATAATATCGGGCAGCAACCGGGTTCGGGCTTTTAAAAAGCTGTCAATCAAAATGTATTTGTCGGGCCCGGGGCAAAATCTGTCGGGCTCAGGTGCTGTCGTGCCTAAATTTAATGACCCGATTACAGCTCTCATGCACAGGGCAGAACCCTGACACTCATATACTGACTTAGCAGTGGCATGCACTGACCAGCTGCTGTTGCCTTAATTTCTCCTGTATGATCAGATGTTAGATTAATTTATAATGAATAAAATTGTCCAGAACTTACCATAGTAACACATAAATTTGTATTGCAATTAAGGCTGTCACTTTTAGTTCAAAAATCGATTGCACAGTCGATCAGACCAACCCAAAAAAGTTTTGAAAGTGAAAATATGGAATAGATTTAAATTAAATATGTTCACTATTAATTTAAAAATAATAAAACAAGAAAAAATATAGATGTAACAAAACTCACAAACAAGCAGATGTGTCATGTGTCAAGGATGCTAATTTTCTAATTTTCAAAGAGAGTGAACTTATGTTTTATTGCTTTTATTTTAGATGTGCATGGACTTTAAAATTTAACACACAATTCACAACAACATGACAACAAAAATAAATATTAAGTAAAAGATTTGCAAAACAACTGAAATTGGCAAAGCAACCAGCAGTATGAATAAAAGCAGACATTAAAACAAACAGTAATTTGCATAATATATTCACATTGTGGTGCATTGCTGAGAACTCAAGTACCACATCTATCACAGTATCATTGTCCACAGATTCCTGGACACAAAATGTTCTACAGAAACATAGAAAATAAGTAAAGCTGGCTTTGTGCCTCAGTGCTTAAATATTCAATGTTCTGTGTGAGAGATTACAGACAAAAATGCATTTTATCAAAAGGACATAAACCATGCTTAATGTCGGCAGTGTTGTCAGTGTTTCTTTTTTGTCTATTTCTTAAAGTAGCAATAACATCATGTAATGTAAAATAAGTACAATTAATCTGCAAACTAAAACCTTAAATAATAGTGCCCTTTCTTCAAAGATATGCTATTTAAATAGTCTGTGTAGGCCATTATATTTATTTTTCAATTGCTTTTATTTTTCAAATATTTATGACCAGTTTTTATTATAAATACAGTATGTTTACAAAATGCCTGCAGTTAAACAGAATGAATGTTATGTTCAGGGGTCGCCCTAAAAAAAAAGACAAACTCAGTCCTTAAAATGTTGAAATACATTAATAGTCTTTTGCCACCAAATGTTAGTTCTCTTAAATATGCTTTTATTTGAGATCATGCAGCTGGGTGAGATGATGGGTCATGATTATGATTATCATCACTGTAGATTTGCAGTACAAAATATAGGTGACAGTTTAGATGAAATGTCTAACACTATGGGCCCTATCTTGCACCCAGCGCAATTGACTTTGTACACCGACGCATGTGTCATTCCTATTTTGCACCCGCGCAAAGCGCGCTTTTCCCTCCACAGAAGCACGTCGCTAAACTAGTGAATGAACTTGCGCTCCCTGGGCGGTTCAGCGCAAAAAAGGAGGCGTGTTCCGGCGCAAACAATCCCTGGTGCTATTTTGCTGTTCCATTAAACAATTGCGCCACTGACCAGAAAAAACCTAGTCTAAAGTCAGTGGCGTGTTGCGCGTTGTTCATTATGCTATTTTAAGGGCGCATGCTTGACCATAATGTATAGCGTGCACAACGCGCATACACTTTGCTCATGTAATCTACACAGATGCAACAGTTATTTTTGCAAATCATAAATTGTTACACTAAAAAAATATTAACACATGAGATGACGGAAATCATTGTGAAATCTTGCTTACAAATTATTCAGGCTAATTGTAGTAATTAAGGATCAGACCTGTTTGCCCGATAGTGGCAAGACATATATGTATATAAGGACATCTGATAAATTTGTTTGTCCGTCAAGAACCAGGAAAAAAAAAATCGATGAAACAATTGTGGCTATTTCCTCCCACGCCTGTTTAACCGACGCTATTTTGGGTGGGTTTCTCCCATCCCCATACAACACAACTTCTCTGTCTTTCACTGCTCTTACAAGAACATCAGTCTCCTCGGCTGTGAACCGCTCCTGGCGTGCGCCTGGTAAATACGCCATAATAATAGCAATCCGTAATGGAACTTGCGCACCTGCTTTTAAAGGGAATGTTGGATGACGCTCTGATTGGTTTATTTCACGTTACGCCCAAACCACACCTATGAATAATGAAGCTACTTCAGACCAACCCATTTTAGATTTGCGCCGGGCGCAAGAGCCATTTATCCCGCCGGGAAAATAGCAACAGCGCCGAGACCCGCCCACAAAGTTACTTGCGCTTCGCGCTTTGACACTTGCGTTTCAGATCGTTAAAATAGGGCCCTAAGACTCTTTAAGTTTCAGTAATTGTGTATTCATAGTATTTACAAATGTAATATATATATATATATATATATATATATATATATACAGAAAAAACAAAAGTGTTACATTTATAATTTTGTTTAGTATATATGTACACAAAAAGCCTATTTCTCTCAAATATTGTTCACAAATCTGTCTAAATCAGTGTTCGTGAGCACTTCTCCTTTGCAGAGATAATCCATCCACCTCACAGGTGTGGCATATCAAGATGCTGATTAGACGGCATGATTATTGCACAGGTGTGCCTTAGGCTGAACACAATACAAGGCCACTCTAAAGTGTGTAGTTTTATTACACAGTAAAATGCCACAGATTTCGCAAGTTTTGAGGGAGCGTGCAATTGGCTTGCTGACTGCAGGAAAGTCCACAAGAGCTGTTGCCCGTGAATTGAATGTTCATTTCTCTACCATAAGCCGTCTCCCAAGGCATTTCAGAGAATTTGGCAGTACATCCAACTGGCCTCACAACCGTAGACCATGTGTAACCACACCAGCCCAGGACCTCCACATCCAGCATCTTCATCTCCAAGATCATCTGAGACCAGCCACCTGGACAGATGCTGCAACAATCAGTTTACATGACCAAAGAATTTCTGCACAAACTGTCAGAAACCTTCTCAGGGAAGCTCATATGCATGTTTGTCATTCTCATCAGGGTCTCGACTGACTGCAGTTCATCGTTGTACCAACTTGAGTGGGCAAATGCTCACATTCGATGGCGTCTGGCACTTTGGAGAAGCTGAAAACCAGGAGTAGACCACCATTCCATAGGCCACGATCAACAACCTGATCAACTCTATGTGAAGGAGATGTGTTGCACTTCACCAGGGATGCGTTTCCCAAAAGCATAGTTGCTAACCTGCTAGCAATTTAGTTGGTTGGCAATGGGAAATTGTATTGCAACCAGCTATGGTTTTGGGAAACGCTCCCCAGGTCGTTGATGATTGCTGTGGGTTGTTTATTTTTTCAGGACATTTTTAAACTGTTGATTTCTCCACGCTCATTATTTTTTAATAGAGCTCTAATTGAGTTCCACTTTTCTGTTAGCATCCAAATTGCTTGCTTAACTCCCTCGTGTTTATCCTGGTTTGTGTGTGTCCTCATCAAATGTGACACAGCTGATCACTTAGAAACAAACACCTGGGAGGCAATTGTCCCAATACTTGTGCTCACATCAGATAGTGGGATGAAAACTGAAAAATATTGCCTTCGGAGGACGCATTCCAGTGTAGGAAGGCATCAAGGCACGTCCGAATTCAATGTTATCTTCAGTTCCTCACTTCCGAGATGCCTTCATCTGGTCGATTTTTGAAGGCAGCATAGATGTATCCGTCGCTGCCTTTGATATCCCACAATCCTGTGTGCTCCATTCTGTGACAATTAAGCCAAAAAATAAAGATGGCATCTGAACAATGCGTTCAGTGGTCAGTTTGTGTGTAAATGTATGTTTTTGATCAACGTTTTCCACTTTTTATGTCATTTCTAACGAGAAATTAATATTGCAGTGATTAATTATCCACTTAGTTATCATCAAAGCTCTCTATATTTTGCTGTAGATCATTAAACCATTACTCTGTTTCACGAGGTGCCTTAAAACATTGCCTGCAAAGTCACCTGCCTGAGACGGCAGCGAGGCAGCAAGTCACCTGCCTAAGTTTTCGGACGCAGCCTAAAAGTGCTGATCTTCTTAATTAGTAAAACATCTATGTGTGTACAGATACATACATAAAGACATTAATAAAGACATTCTGTACTTTGTCTCATATACATCTTTTAATCATACTTACAGTTTTACCTCTACTTTTGAGAGCACAGCCCTTAAAAGAATCACAAACACACTTTGGTGAAGAACATTATAATAATGTAAAGAACATCCTTCAGTTGTAAAGAACCTTTTGTGGAATGGAAAGTTTCTTCATGGAACTGTTGATGACAACAAAGAAACTTTTATTTTTAAGAATGCACGTTACAAATTAATATTACAGATTCCCAGCCCTGTATGTCCTTCCAGCACTGCATATTTTGGATGTCTCCCTAATCTAACACACCTGATTCAACTCATAATCTCATTAGGTTCCATTCTCATGTGCTGGAGAATCTCTTGTGAGAGCGTATTTGCTCAGGGCTTGGGGATGCTCGTTTTTTCCAGCACATAGGGTACCATAACCACTGAAATAAGTGTGTCAGATAAGAGAAACAGGAAGATAGCACTGGAGGGGGCTTCTAGAGACCTAATAATACTGGGAAAGTTTGCAAATATATAGATAGGGAGAGAGAGAGAGAGAGAGAGAGAGAGGGTTTCAATAAAGTAGTGTTTACTCTCAAGAAACATTTCTGATTATTATCAATGTTGAAAACTGTGTTGCTTCATATTTTGTGGAAATTTAGGTACTTTTTTCATGATTCTTTGATGAACAGAACATTTGTCAGGTCAATGTACTGTTGGTTTGACTATTATATACAACTCTATCAGTCTTTTTTCCAAACTGATAGACATACATTTACATAAAGCTGAAATCTGCTCAGCTGTCACATTGTTCATGTTTACTGAAATCAATGACTCTTACTGAAAATGCTTGTCATTGTCTTTCAATGCATGCCTTTCCTTATATATTACCATTTCTGATATATATTTTTAGATTATATTTCAACATCCAGTTGAAGAGCAGAATTTTGCAGATATTCTGATCAGAAAATGCATAAAAGTGGCCAAATATTCTATGTGTTAGTTCACAAGCAGCATGACAATCTTCAGGCCTCGGTGTGTGAGTATTTGAGTGTAGTGGAGGAAGGGAGCTATCGCATTTTTGCCAGCTAATGGTTTACTAAATTAGGCTCCCCATCTGTCAGCTCTTACAGAGCTACCTATTCCATAATCTAGGAAGACATTCTTAGCCAGGAGATTTTGTAGGGGAGAGGGGACTCGAGGGATGAGCGAGAGAGAAACGTAAAGTACAAGCAAGTATTTAATCTAGGAATCACAGGGATAATACACAACGGTAACAGAACATCCAACAAGTAGACCCTAGAGAGACAAACTGAACAGACAAAGACTTTTATACAGGGGATAATAAACACATGTGCATAGATTTAGACAGTTAACATGGGACACTGAACACATGGGGAGGGAAAACACAATACAATGAGTCCAGGGCCGTGACACCTGTTTTAATTTTCAGGGTTTTTTTGTTTTTTGTTTTGTTTTGTTTTTTACACAGAGAGAACTATCTGTGACGTAGTCAACATCAAACCAATATCAAGCGACATTGCCTGATAATTAGGACTTTGTGTGGATTTTGTGTCAATCAGGAGCTTTGATGTTCGTAAGTGAAGAGCAGGAATTTGCAAATGACCCAATTATTTTTAAGAAAACACTTTCAGGTGTAGCTTTTACTCACATGATCTGTCATTATTATATTCATCAGTATGTACATTTGCTTTGAGAGTGTCTTTAAAACAAACTACTTATAATTAAGCAGTTCTTTTTTTTCAAGTATTTATTCTGAGGTTTTGATTGGTGACATATATTAAGACACCAGAATAAAATACAACATTCGTATCAGAGATGTTACTTTTCCCAAATGCTTTTAAAAAACAACATTATTCACTTATGTTTAGTTTCATTTGTTATTAATTATTTGTTTGTTCTGTGTAACTTTTGTAATACATACAAACACAAGTACAATTATTTGATCAAGAAAATACAAGAAGGTTTTATTGTAGCAATTAGCCGTGCAGAGAGCAACGTCTGTTTCTTTGACTGAATTTAAGTTAATACGTCTCCTGCTGCCCAGCTAATTACTGTAACCCACACATTTCCTTGGAATATATTAATTCTGCAGGTACTTACATTAATTGTTAATTTTTTTTAAATATATATATATTTTTTCAGTTAGGAAACTGAGATTGTGTCTGAAAAGCTATTTTGAAATGAATGCAGATCAGGGCAAACATCTCAATCTTTGTTAAATGATTTAATTAGAAAACACCTTACTCAATGTTGATTGAGGTGCTACGAAGCTTGTGATGGAAAATATAGACTACAGAAATTGTCCCTTTTAAATTAATTTGAATTAATCAACTACATAGGTAAAATAATATCAGTTCTGGTTTTGATTCTGTGAGTAATTCATTGACTTAAATCGATCCTAACTGATTGGTATTTTACCATTTCATTAAAATGACCTTTTTGTGTTGTGTGTTGTGTGGTGTGTGTGTTGTGTTTTGTGTGGTGTGTGTGTTGTGTTTTGTGTGGTGTGTGTGTTGTGTTTTGTGTGGTGTGTGTGTTGTGTTTTGTGTGGTGTGTGTGTTGTGTTTTGTGTGGTGTGTGTGTTGTGTTTTATGTGTTGTGTTTTGTGTGGTGTGTGTGTTGTGTTTTGTGTGCTGTGTTTTGTGTGGTGTGTGTGTTGTGTTTTTTGTGGTGTGTGTGTTGTGTTTTGTGTGGTGTGTGTGTTGTGTTTTGTGTGTTGTTTTGTGTGGTGTGTGTGTTGTGTTTTGTGTGGTGTGTGTGTTGTGTTTTGTGTGGTGTGTGTGTTGTGTTTTGTGTGTTGTGTGTGTTGTGTTTTGTGTGTTGTGTGTGTTGTTTTTTGTGTGGTGTGTGTGTTGTGTTTTGTGTGGTGTGTGTGTGTTGTGTTTTGTGTGGTGTGTGTTGTGTTTTGTGTGGTGTGTGTGTGTGTTGTGTTTTGTTTTGTGTGGTGTGTGTGTTGTGTTTTGTGTGGTGTGTGTGTTGTGTTTTGTGTGCCGTGTTTTGTGTGGTGTGTGTGTGTTGTGTTTTGTGTGCTGTGTTTTGTGTGGTGTGTGTGTTGTGTTTTATGTGTTGTGTTTTGTGTGGTGTGTGTGTTGTGTTTTGTGTGGTGTGTGTGTTGTGTTTTGTGTGCCGTGTTTTGTGTGGTGTGTGTGTGTTGTGTTTTGTGTGCTGTGTTTTGTGTGGTGTGTGTGTGTTGTGTTTTGTGTGCTGTGTTTTGTGTGGTGTGTGTGTTGTGTTTTATGTGTTGTGTTTTGTGTGGTGTGTGTGTTGTGTTTTGTGTGCTGTGTTTTGTGTGGTGTGTGTGTTGTGTTTTATGTGTTGTGTTGTGTGTGGTGTGTGTGTTGTGTTTTTGTGGTGTGTGTGTTGTGTTTTGTGTGTTGTGCCTTGTGAGTGTTGTTGAGTTGTGTGTTTTATGTTTTGTTCCAAATCAGGGTACAGGAATATGTGGGATTTGTGGACTACCTTCTTAGATTTGGCTTCAGTATATTGCAAAAATACAAAAGAGACTTAAACTAAGACTGAAACTAAGAAAACAAAATGTTTGGATGTTTCACACAGCCTACCACACATGTGAAAATGTAGAGACTACTTAATCTGAAAATTACATAAAATATGTATTTTACATAAAAAAATCATTCTGCTTGTGTTTCATAAATGATCTTATCATCCTAATATTATTTTGTGGTACACAGTCTTTCTATGCCATCATATCGAATTCAGACTACAAGCTCATATCAGGTGAAATATAATTTGTTTTGGCGTGGTGCTGGAGATTCAGTAACCGAATTCAGTCAGGAAACACTAAGTAGCCTAAACAGATCTATCAAGGTTTACTGAAAGCGTACACTGCGCATTCAGAAGCCTTACATTACATCAATGCCTAATCTTTTGTATTGGCCCCTTTAACTCCCATACTGCGCTCCCAATCTCCAAAGAAACACGGCCTGTGAAGCCCCTCCCCCACCACACTGGTATTTGAACATCAGATTATCCCTAAACGCTTTGAGCGGTACGCATGAGTCCAGGCTAAGGAACGAATTAGGCAGCGAGAGAGTTAAGACACGCTGGCCTTGTGTGCAAGTTGAGTCGGGGGGGGTGGTGGGGGCGGGGGGGGACTGGATAAGTGTTCAATAGTCATTTCTCGGAGACTTAAATGTTAAATGTTCAGAAATGTCTCAAAGGTCATACAGCCAATAACGTTCATAAAAAAAATTTTTAAATAAAAAGATGCAACCAATCAACAGGTCAGACTCAGTTTGGTCTCCATTGGAACGTGCTCCAACAAATCAGTTTCCTGCACTGTTCTGTGTATATAAACACAACAAAACCGTGTCTGTAACGGCACACTATATCATTACCAAAATAGTGTATTCAGATCACTTTGTGAGTGACTGCTTTGTCTTTCCCTGCGGGACTGATGCCTTTTGTTCATACCATACTGCAAAGAAGACCTTGAGGGTCCATGGAGCCCTGGTACATATAGCGCCTCAGTTTGTGTGTGTTTAGCCGTCTCTAAAGATGGAGAAGACACTCTGTGAGATGATCGTTTAGTATCAGCAGACGTTTGGTTTGGAATTTATGATTTACCACGCAACAAAGATCTTTCATTTTCCAAAAACAAAATGCATTGAATATATTTTCGCTCCAATGACTGTCCTGACCTTGGCTGTCAGAATGCACATTTTTCACATTATCTGCCGCTAATTGCAAAGTCTGAATTCACATCGAGCACTTTTTAATCTCTTTTTGACCCATGACTTCCATCTTCTGCTGGGAAAGTAAAGGATCTTATTGTTCGCATCGCTGTGTCCCTGTAACACCAATGGCGAGATACTGAGTGAAAGAAACATTGGTGCAGGTCACTCAATGAAGTATCTTCAGTGCTTATTTGCAGAATACTCAAGTTAAATTTCTGAAATATTTTATGGCTTTTTGCTTTTAAGAGACAAGATCGTGGAGAACTGCAGCTCGGGACAAAAGGTAACATTAATGCTTATTACATTCCAGTTAAATGGATTTGTAGAGGATTTTTACTGAAATAGATGTACACTTTTGGGTGTTACGAAATGTTTCCATCTTTCACCCCACTATAGCTACAGCCCTGCTTGTGCCCGTCTATGAACACATCAATGAGTGCACCCTAAAAACACATCTAGAGTCTCTGGAGTTCCACATATTCTTCCTTTTACTGTATTTTTACAGTTTGATATCCCTTTTCTGTCTTCTTTTGTAGTATGGAAAAGAACAACTTGGACATCCAGCTAATCATCACATTCTCCACGCAAGAAAGAAAAATCATGCAGACGACTGGATGACACAGAGAAAAAAAATACCATTCACTATTCTCAGGTAGCAAAGAATGTATAATCCATTTATATTTTTATTCATTTGCCTTTCTTTTCCCATGCCCGCCTATATAACATTTTCTTCAATTGTTACCACAGTAACTCATAGAAATCTGCAGCGCCGCTGTAAGTACAATAAAAGCTGTCAGTCACTCTATTTCCACTTAACAAACAGCCTACCTTCAACCGTACTGTACTTTTACTGTCAGCGTGAACTGTGAGGGAACAGAAGTCCTTGCTTATTACACAACCAGAGCCAAACGTTAGCAAATCGATTTTTCTCGATTCCCTCACACGGTCTCCACTCGCTCAACATGGCGGTGCGGAAACATTTGGGCGGCGTTATGCTAATCTTCCCACATCGTGATGTAGACATGTGGGGCTTGTTACAATGAGCCGTTTTTTGGGGGTGTGGACAAGTCTTAATTTGATAAAGAATATCTCTTAGGATTTGAGACTTAGGTCTTTGCATCTTTACAGATCTTCTTTATGCACCAAGAGCTTGTAAGACTCCAAAGAGAAAGAAAACTGAAATTGCATCTTATGACCACTTTAATTTAATGTACGCTATTTATAGGTATTCAATTACTTTTGAATATTTTGTCATTTGTATTTTATTTGACCAAAAAAAGTAATTTGTAATCGAATACTTTGTGAGAGACAGTATTTTGTATTTGAAATACTTGAAATACTTTACCAACTTTTTAAATTCTCTATAATTCTCAGATTATACAGTCTATTTCTTACCAGTGGTAAAAGTATACTGCTAACTATAGCATGTGACAGTTTTTGCCTTCGTTCATCCTCGGAACACAAATGAAGATCTTTTTTGATGAAATCCCAGAGCTTTCTGACCCTCTACAGTCATGTCATGCAACTCACAAATTCAAAGGTCCAGAAGGGAAAGACATCATTAATGTAATCCATGTGACTCCAGTGGTTTAACCTCAATTTTATGAACACAACACAGATGCATTATAATGCTCTTGTGAACGCACAATACAGATCAATATTCTCCTAAATAAAGTTGTCAATTATATTTGTAGTGCATACAAAGCACTCAGGTCGCTTAATAAAATTGAGGTCAAACCACTGGAGTCACATGGAGAAATTTACAGATGTGTTTCCTACCATCCACAGTTGTGTCTTAAATGAACATAAGAGATGTGGATCATTGTGCCCATCTCTTTTATTTGTCTTCATAGCAATATCTGGCAACACTGCATCACCGGCACTTAAACTGACAGCCATCAACAAGTGTGTGTCAATGTGGTTTCTGGGGCTCCTGAGCTGCCTCGCCGGGCCCTTGGAATTGTCTTAACCCAACCCCCAAACCCCAACCCAAAAAATTATATATATATAGGCTAGAGCACTAGACAAAGTTATCATTTATGCCTATTAACGAAAACTATCGCCAGTACTGTTGCATTAATAATAAACAAATGATAAAATGATCCACCCCTTATTATAGTAAAGTATTAACAACTTTTGATGCAATGAAAATGGTCTAACATAGAAGTTAACACGAGTTGTATAAGTAGGGGTTATTATAGCACAGTTCTCAAGCCCACCCCAGACCTCACTCATTCAGAGCGAAATGCACTATAAAGCTTTACTCATAGGCTGAATAATATTTGGATATGGGAGGGACATGTCAGTGCTGCAGCACTGAAGACCCCCTTCAGTGCTACCTTCAAAGAGAGAGAGAGAGAGAGAGAGAGAGAGAGAGAGGGAGAGAGAGAGAGAGGAAGGGAGCTGATGACGTCGTCGCCGGGAAGCTCCTGGTAGAAGGCGCGTGCCCGCGGGAGGGGCCGCTAGAAAATGGCGAGTCTGTGCAGAAGGCAGCAATGTACGATCGAGAGGCGCGGCTTTCGGCAGGAGCTTGACTCGTGGAGGCATAAACTCATTCACTGTGTAGGTAAGCTCGTTTAACCTAACATGCAGAACTGTGTATTTGGGCATCGCGTGCTGATTGAATGTGTTTAATTGGTGTGGGGACCTGCGAAAATCTATTGCCTGTAGTGCATTTATTTATTTTTTTCTCGCCACGATTTTTTTCCTTATAGCCGCTCACCACCCGCTGGACCTTATCCAAAAAAAAAAAAAATCGCAGATATGAGTTTAGTTGCGCGGACGATAAATATCTGATTAATACTGGAGCTATATTTGTGTTTTTATTAGAATGTTTAACAGTTGGTGTTCTGGCCCAACGTCATTTCTTTTAAGTTATTATTTTTTTAGAGAAATTTTAGGCGATGTTTATTTATTGTAAGCAGGGCGTGTTACGTGTACAGAGGGAATTGTGCACTGGCCAATCACCGGCGTCCGTTTTGCCAGTGTGCGCGCTCCCTGCTTTATTGTAGGCTACTGTATTATTTGGGGGGGAGGGCTGTGCGCGTCCCCGCCCCACCGCGCGCGTGCCCTCCCTTCCCTCAAATCATCGGCGCTGGGGGAGCGCGCATTGCTGCAATGGGGAAATGTCAGAAAATAATTTTGTATTTTAGGGGAAGGTGGGGGTTGACAAAGAAAATGACACTGCGCATATTGCTTAGTTGTTATCGCGGCCTTGTCAAGGCCACATTCGTCTTTCACTAAACATTTTAACGTAACGCATTGATCTTAAGTCAGGAGATTTTTATGCGCTGATATTTGAGTCAGTTTTGATTTTTTTTTCGTCAATCGATTGCTCGCTTTGAAGCAGAAAGGCAGTCCATGAACGAGATGTTCCAGTGTAGCCAAAATGTCGAGCAGATATCAACAATATTTGGTTTTAAGAAGCCAAGAGTCACGTTTCTTGTTTGTTATTTACTCATTTTTGGTTCTCATTTCCAAAAATATGTCAGAAACTGTTGTTTTCCCGCCCCTCCCCCGTTAAATCTAACGTTTCATTAGCTTTGTTTAATCCCTTTAAATCGCCGTATCTGATGTTATTGGGAGATTATCTGTCGAGTCTTAACCGCCAGGTTTCCTAGTTTTCAACCCTAGATTTGTGTTAATCTCCCTTTTAATGTCAGAAAGAAAACCCGTGGCTTTTGGCATCTGTTAACTGCAGCTTTTGAGTAAATGTTGGTCACTCTTTCTATCAACCACAACATTGTACTGTAGATATAACGATGAATGGTGAGCGTCTAATGCTGCCTTAATATCAGATATTGAATATAATAATAAATGGGACACTAAACATGGGAAAGCTTTTTTGGGAGGGTGAATTCATTGCTATTCTGTGAAGAAAAGGGAAAGATATTTGACTGGGAGCTTTTAACAAGGTCCCCCATGGCGATAATATTGGTGAAATTGAAACATTGTGAGTTTTTAGGCCTGCGAAAGTCATAGAGGTTATTAAATTAATTGCTACCCGATGTAGGCTAGTTAACTGAATAAAGATATTTCCTTGAGAGTACAGTCCCTATAAAATAGTTATGAAATCCAAATCACGAATGACTCGAATGCCATGCAGAAATGTGTGGAACTCTGCTTTAAATATAATTGCTGTGTTGAAGGCTTAAAGATTTGTTTCTAGGGATGCCTAGAATGTAGACTGAATAATTTGGGTTTAGACAATGGAAAGTCTCCAGTGAATTGGAAATGAGAGCTTAGCGTTGGATGTAAAAAACAACCAAAGTCTTTAAACCTCCCATCGCCTTTCTGAAATCTAGAAGTATGTCAAAGTTGATTCACACCTACATGAGAAGAATTTCCGTCCTCGCTCTGCTGATAACGCTTTAGGGAGCATCATAAATCATTCCCACAAACTTTTTTCAAGGGTCAAAGTTCCAAATTCTAAACTCTGTTGTTGTTAACGAACTCTCCTTGAAAGCCAGCAAAGAAGATTTTTTCCCAGTCAGTTTGAAGCTGAATTTGGTCTGTCAATGATATCAGATTTTTGTCATTGGTAATAATTATAATGTAGCTCTAAAGATAAACTAATAATATTTGATAAAGAACACCAACCAATTTGTCACCAAATTCATCGACACTTTTCTGTTCGAGGTAGTGAACAGCTTGGTCATTTATTTTCATTCACTAGAAGAAACCGTCTAGTATATTTCAATTCAATTATTTCCGTTTATTTGTGGCTCAAGGTTTGGTGAAAAGGTTGTTGAATGAGTTGCGTTGGGTTGTTGATGTATTAGTCTTTAATCTTAGTTTAACTCTTGAAGTTGTCTTTTTATCTAGCCTTGAAGCCTCTAAATGCATCAAATGTAGTTTGATCATGTGTGTGTGGAGCTTTCAGTTGGTTAAATAAATAACTCTGGTGAGATGCCGCTGTTTTAATCAAACACTTTATTCGTCTGCTATTTATTTTATACTGGCTGCAAACAGCTTATACATTACATGGATGTGCCAAAACTCATCCTAACCTTGGCTTTCTTGGCTTTTCAGACTCTTTCTGTGTGAATTTGTCACCACACGTTTGGTGTCATGCACGAGAGCGTCACAAATTCAAACAAAACTGAAGGTCAAAGCTGCTTGCTGTGAGAAGCATTACCATCAGGAAAAATGTCACTTTTTATTTTTATCTCTAGTCATCATCTACCTCCCCCTCGCTCTCTTCGAACGCTCCCCTATGCATTCGCCTTTCCTCTCGTTTCATCAAAGATCAGCAACAATCTTATGGCCAATTATGTTTCTTTCAATATCTCGCTCAAATATAGGGCTGGTTTAGATATTCCTTTGATATTTGAAAGCCTCCAGTTGGGTTACCGTCTAGTGCTTTTACAAGTTCTTGTAGTTCTGTTCAAAAAAATATTATTGGTTTCTAAGCATGCATTTTAGTTTTGGTGGGTTGGGAATCTTTTTGGCGCATATTGAGAGTGCCTTTACATTTAATTTTTCTAGCTAGACCATAAACCTCTTCTGGCAGCTCTTGAACATCCACCCCCAAGTGAAGAGGTCGTTAAAGAAGCGTCTGGAGCTATTTGACGACAGTTTCCAGCGGATTTAATTGGCATGTAGGCTGCGAGAAGTTGCATTGATTCGAGTTGCATTCTTTTTGACCATCGCTGAAAATCAACAGCATTTTAAATTGGTAAAAAAAAAATCTGAATTATGTATGGCTCTTTGTCTTGTTGAGAAGCTGCATGTAGTTACAGTATAGGAGGAAAATACTGCATATAATATTTGATTAAATTATTTAGTAGTTAAATAATGAAATAAATGTTAAAAAGCCTGGGTTTGGTAATGTATCATACATTTTACTTAATATTTTATATAAAATATTGAACGATCCACTGAAACATACAAAAACCATTAGGATGCATTGCACTTAAAAAAAAAAAAAAATGTTTAAATGGCCAAGTGAAAATTGTTTTGTTTGCACGTTTGGAAAAAAAGCGTGCATTTTTGTTTGTATCTAAAACTTTGATTCTTCTTGATTTTAGCATTTCTCTAACGTTTACAGCTTGGGTTTCCACCACTTTTATACTGAAGCGCTGAAGCTGTCAGGGCTTCGTTAAACCATGTAAGTGACTATCAGGGAAGTAGCATTATACTCCCACAGAGATAATACTTTTGGTTTTTCGCTGGATTGTTCTCAGCAGTTCAGATCTTAAATGTGTCAGGCTGTCACAAGTATTTTGACATCTGGGAAGTCTGTCTCCATTATTTTCTGCTTTTAAACCCCAGGGACTCTCATTCTGTCAAAGGACATAGATTAAATCCGTATTCATCCCAATTCTGACTTTTTCGACTGATGCTAATCCTAATAATGGTTGTTTGTTAGATGTTGTTCGCCACTAAATTTGCAAATGGAAATGAATAATAATTGTATAATAGTGCTTTATTTTCAAGAACATTGAATTTTGGCCACATTTTGTTCTGTCAGGTTAAGTTTTCTCCTTAAATTCCTAAAAGATTCCAGGTAGACATTCCTTAACAGGCTCTTGCACAAGAACTTTGGGAGTGTTTCTTTTTGATTAACAGTAACCGTTTAAGACAAGATAAGCTAAATTTTCACTCTTCCTCTTTCTTTGCTGTACTTCACATTTTCCTAAACCAATCCCTGCAAATCCAAATGTGTCAAAATCATCCATATGGTTTGCCATTTTTTTGTCTGCCTGCTAGCCTCATGTGACACTCTTTGGTTGTTTTCCATTAAAGCCCCTGAACACTTGCTGTGTTCAGAATGGGTTTAGATTATGCTCAAAGTTGAATGCCCTGAAAAGCTGCCTATGGGGGTTGAAGGATTTTTTTTGTATTTTTGCTGCCTAATGTTTTCAGGGAACTGCTGGAAAGCTGATGCAAATACTGATGATGCAGTTTTAGCATCATTTAGCAAAGTAGTTTTAATCCTGGGCTTAAACACTTAAAATGTGTAGAAAAACATGAAATGTTGTAGACAAATGCATGTTCAAGTGTAGCATACTTTCAGCAGGTTATCTTTTTGCAATTATTAGATTTTACATTTTACAAATGTACCAATTTTTTGAATGCAGTTCCAGTAATATTGTTGCAAATAGTTTGATATGAACATAAGTTGCTCTATTATGAAGTAAATATCACTGTTGATGTCTCAGTCTTCTGTCATTGCTGTCCATGTCATATTGAGTTTTGCAGTTAATGCACAATGTAAAAAAAGTGGTAATCTCCAACTGTTACATTGAAGAGCAATTTCTATTTTATTTAACCCCCCCAAAAATTAGTTTTGTTGGTATGAATGGATAGTTAATTTAGATGTTATCATTTTTTCAGTATATTTTCATGTCTTTTATGGTTCATGATGTTTAGCTATATTGGGGTGCCTTGCCAGTGGTCGACTAGTCCAACAAACTTGTTGATTAGTGAGGTTGACAAATAATTTTTTTAATTTTTTTAGAAACAATGCTTACATTTGCAACTGAATTCATTCTCCAACGACTCAGTCCTACATCCATGTGGATCCCACGTGTGAATGATTTCTTTTGTTTCTCGGTGGTAAAGAGCAGGAATGCATGTGTAAATCACATGATTCGAACAGCCCAAGCCTGCTGAAATCTCATATCAATTACACGCCCCCCTCCCAACTACAGATAATTTTATTCTCTGGTGATCTGAAGACTATTGTCTTAAGTGTCTTTCTGCTATTAAATGAGGATTAAATCGGAGTCACGATGTAAGACTGAATTAGCTGCCAATAATTACAAAAGTAAAATAAACTACATATTATTATTTGGAAAATGGTGAATTATTATGAAGTTATTTCTGTTAATGCATCAGGCTTAGTATAAAAGTCATTTAGTGGAAATGCAAAATAACTGTTATCTCTTCAGCCAAGTTATTACTTTTTGTCTGTTTTTCAACCTAGTCCTAACTAGATTAAATCTCATTAAAAACAAGCCTAGAATTATATTTAAGCAGATATAGAAAGTACATAAAATTATTTGCTGAAGTTTTAGCAGATGCTGTTTGCATTTAAACCTCGGGAAACAACTTCTCATAAATTATGCGAGAAACACAAAACAATAGACTTGGATATATACGGCGAAATAGGTTATTTTAATTTCTGGCTAAATCTCAGCTGTCCGAATAAGACTTTTTGAACATTTGTGTAAAAAGGCAGATTTTGTGTTTGTGTGTGAGTTGATTTGCTGATTTCTGCATTGTCTTAACTAATCTATGGAATGTTTTTGATTTGGATGTTTGATTTTTCAGGGATGGATTCAATAGACAGATTGTTTGGTGGGAAAGAGCATTTTTGAATGGAGTATCATATCACCTGCATTGTATGTCAACTAGAGAGATGAAGTTTTCCTTTCACTCCTGTATTGTTGAATTATGAGAGTGGCATTCAATGGATAACATTCTCTGATGTCTTTATGAAAGGTGTAGCTCAACCCCCCCAAAAAAGGGAAAATTTCATAATTATACGCTCTATTTTTGAAAGTCAGGATTTATTTAACAGAATGTCCAAGCTGCTATTTTACATAAAATGTAAATATTCTCTTTTCACTTTCATATTATGGAAAAGAGCAGCTTGGACATTCTCCTGAATTTCTTCGTTTCACAGAAGAAAGAAAGTTGGGAACAACATTATATTTGACTTCTTAAGGTATCTGCACACAGTTTTCGAAATCCAAAAAAATTGCAACGCACAGAAACCTTGCAACTTGAGTCTGATGCGTATTGATTGATCTGTTGCAGGAAGAAAGAAAGGAAATATTGGGTCCATCCAATCCTGGGATATAGAGAGGACAGAGATTTCCCCCTCAATAGCAGCAGGATAATTCTAGATGATTCAAAGTTTACTTCAGGATGTCAGTGGCTCAGTTTGATATTTTTGCTAGCGATACTAGCGTCACATATGAAAAAGAAGACCACTAATTTATGTGAACTCAGTGTTCAAGGATCTATATCCAGTGTTTTGTGCTGCGAGACGATGTGGATTAACTTCACATAATATCTGGATTTCGGAGTTAGCTTGTACGGTGGCTCTGAACTGTCAAAACACCTCTCAACATGCTTGCAACAGTTGCGAAAAATAAAAAAAATCAATTGCGATCCGATTTTTTTTTTATGACCGACTTCGGAGGCAGTGTAAACGTGATTGACATAATGTGAGGTCATTTTTTTTTTTTTTGCGGACATATATTTTATGTTTGGCAAATATTTATTTTAAACAGTATGTATTGCTCTATTGCTCCTTGAAAATGATTAAATATGATTATTTAAATAATTTTTGGGGGAAAACTCTGTGGCACAATCAACCCTAGTTGTATTTTACTTGCTGCATTAAGCATTTTTTATATATACTTGGCATTTACTGCACTGTATATACTATATGTTACTGTATTGTAAAGACAGAAAATGGAAAGATAGACAGACAGATTAAAAAGATATAATTGATCCAAGGTTCGGGTGAAAAACAAATACAAAGTGGTGCATAGATACGCAAGATGAAGGCCAAGCCTTTTTTGTAGAGTGCTTTCATTCTCAGATTGACCTTAGGCTATAAAAAATGATTTTCTCAAAAACAGATATATTTTTAATCATGCTACAGATGTTCTGTGGGTTTACTTGGAGATCATAACATCAGCTTGACATGTTCCAGTCCTGAAAATAAACCGTTTGTTGTGATTAACTATCACAGAGTGGCTCGCAAACATGAAGTATTGTGGAATATCGACTGAAGAGTACATCTTTTGAAAGCACAGTCAACCAAGTATTGAAAAAAAAATGGTTCCTTTATTCTTTATCACATTTGTTTTGTTTTTTTTGGGGACACTTAACCCTATAAATAACCTGCTTTGCAGCGAACTTAAATCCAGACGTCTACTTTAACCTAATGCTGCACATTTGGTACTAAATGGCCAAGTAAACATTGCTTTTGACACTAATCACCACCATTAAAAGCTTAAAATTGACTTTCTTTGGCCAGTAGTTCCTCTTTATGACGACTGGTGCATGTACGGGATCTACATTCCCTGCAGTTGGAGTTTGGTGACCTAAAAGGTCCTGTCATGGAAGGCTGATGTCCTGATGGGTTAAATGTGATCGGCCGTGCCCTCATAGCACAGCTAAGGGTTTACGGTTTTCCCGCACTCTAATTTAAACTCAATCTAGGTCAAGAGGAGCCCGAATGACATTGTTTAACCTCCTCAACAACAACAAAAAAGAACACTTGCAATGTTCATGCTGGAGTTGAACAAGGGAAAATAAAATGGTTGATGCAGGAAGCAGTTGATTGTGTTTTCTATTTGTTTTTCTCTGTATTTTGCTCACTAGCCTCGTACCTTGTTGCTAGAACATTCATGCAATTTTTTTCCAGGTTTTTATGTTGATGGAAAAGCAAAGTCTTTCAGGTAATAGGACAAAATTATCTGGAAGATGTTATATTCATCTTGTTAACCTTATCAAATATATACGTTAATTAACACAATATGTATTTACTAAATTGAGCCGAAGATAAGGTACAGCAATGAGCGTGTTATTTTTGGATCAGTTGGACCCAAGCAATGTGTATTATTATGGGCGAAAAATTATAATGATAATGATCAAGACATAATCATCCTTGATAAAAACGATTTTGATAAAGATAAAAGGTTTATTCACCAAAAGTGGCCAGAAACAGCACAACACAACTGTATTTTGACAGTATCTTGTGTGATTGTATAGCATTTGTGTATTTATACTAAATCTATTTAGGCTACTGTCTTTTCTGCAGATACCTAGAAACCATATAGTTAAATATTTACCATTGAGGTGTTGTACGCTGTGGTTAACATGATCTAACTGTGAGCTACTCTGGAAGAACAATGGTTAATTTGAATAAAACTCAGAATAATTACCATCTAAAAATAAGGTTGTTTAAAACCACAATTAATGGTCTGATTTCTACAACTTTCACTCAGGAAACTTTATTGTGATAATTTTTTCGGCCATATCGCTCAGCCCTATTTGACTGATAAGTGTGCCAGCTGGTTGATTCCAATGGATAGTTTGGATATTTAGCTGATTTTGAGCTGGGATGTGCAATTATTCAAAATAGAGTAGTTAGTAGGGGTTCCTGGGTGACTCGTTGACTTGGGAGGGCCTGAATGATTAGTCCAGTTTCAGGCTGAATTGATCGTGATGTGTTCTAGTTTTTGTCTTCAAAAGAGCGAAAATCTCAGCACTCTAATTAAAGCAGCATTTAAAATATCAAATATATATTATATTTGTAGTTAAGAAAAGTTTAAAATCGATTAGCCAAACTCACTAAACTACATTAGATGTGTGTACATTTCATATGCAATCATTTAACTGTATATGTATTTAAAAAAAGATCTGTATTACACTGGCCATCTGCCACTCTAATCTCTGAATATCTACATAAAAAAAAAAACTCATCAGTCATTTTCTATTCTTGAAAAACTGTGGATAAAAGTATAAAACCATTTTAGCGGTAATTTTACCCTTTAACCTTTTGCGTTTGCTCTAATGCATCCGCTGTAGATGGTTATGACCATAGGGTTATAAATACCTTCCTAACTTCACCCTAACCACATAATTAGTCATTCATCTGCAAAGAAAGCCGATGAAATGGATGATGGGGGTCACTTTCTTGATTGGATTTTTTCCCACTTTTATACTGCATGTCCTTTAGAAATCAAAAGCCAGACGAGCTGAGTTTTTATAAAGCAACTTTTCAATTGCACACCAAACATATTATATATATATATATATATATATATATATATATATATATATATAGTCCGTGAAATGACTGGCAGGCAGCAGGAGACAAAAAGGTATGGAGGAAAGGCTAATTAGGAAAAGTATAGCGATCTCGCCCAGTGTCACTTAGCAATGTGCCTGAGGTTAGGAAGCACACGTCTGAGAAAAGCCGGTCTGTCGCTACAAATTTCCCTTTTTTGTTCTCTCTTTAATAATAAAATATGTGCACTTTGCGACCTCATAATTAGCTTTTTCTAGAGTCCTTCAAATTAATTAGTTTGATGTCTGTGTATGAAATACGCAGATAGAGGGCATTTAATCGCAGATGCAGTCAAAATGGCAGTAGCGTATGCTTATTTATATCTCACACAGGTGGTGTGCCACTCTTTTGTTTACGCTTCTGCCATAAAATAAAACATTTTTAGTAGTTAGAGGCCTTGAATCCCAAAAATTTAATGTAGGATTTTACTTGAAGACTATTGGCGCTTTTCCACTGTGGAAAACGGCTCGGTTTGAGTTTCAGTGCAGTTTAGTATCTCTTTAGAGAAGGCGGGATTATTCACGTCATTATAGTTGTGCCGCCTCTACTGCCACGACTCCTACTTGATCGTACGTAGGAACGTCTGTACTTGTTTCCGCAACAGACAACAAAACTTTTTTTTTGTTAAAAAAAGGTGTGCTCGTTCGAAACCGATTTATTCGATCCTTCTATGGCTATGCTTAAATTTAGCGATTGTTTTGTGTTTATGTCGCAAGTTCATTGACGCATGTGTTGACGATTCCTCCAGCCAATCAGTGATCAGCAGAGTTTGCACGTCATGTTTTGGTTCGGTTTACTTGGAACTTCAATCAAGGTACCAGGTACAGTACTTAGTGAAAAAAACAAGTGAACCGTACCAAGCCGTACCGTGCAGTAGAAAAGCATTATATCATGCTCATGTGGACGTTGTTGGTTCAAATCCAGCTTGCAACATTTCGCATTTGAAAACTCTCTTCCCTTCATGTCTTTTCACCCTTACATGGTATACATTTGTGCTATTTGTGCATTTAAAAAATGTTTTCTTTTCTATCTGATAAAAAACTCTGTGAGAAGGTCAAACATAAAAAAAAGTTGTATTTGTATGTTTTGAATTCATTGTTTGTGTTGAGCCAAAAATTCTTCACTTTATTTCTGCTACTATGTGTTTTCTTTTAGTTTCCTTTTTTAGAAAAGCATTTGACAAGGTCAGCTGTGCATGGGCTATGCTTTTGTGTCCGTGTTCACAGTTTATTTGGAATTGAAGTAAATTGAATCTGGCAGAACGTGTGAATTGAAGCGTAGGAAACCTATAAAGCACTTTCAGGAAGAGGTCACTGAATAGAGAACTTCAGTCTATAGATATCACATTGTCACCAAGCCCGGTCACATGTGATATCTGCTCTATTCATTCAGCATTCGTTTGTATAGTATGTGTACGCCGTATCTCCCAGGTGACTGAGACAAGAGAAGAAATGCTTCCTAGACAGCTATACGTCTTTAAGAATTCATCTACTTTCTCAAGGGTGAATCTTTACGCCTGCAGTAAAAGCAGTCAAATCTTCTACGGGATCTCTATTACCTTAATATCTGTTCAACTCCAACAATAACAGTATGAGCGCCTTATATACGGAATACAACATATACACTTTTGAATACATTGCTAGCTGCTTTTTTGAGACGCAAAGTGTCACTGCATCAAGAGTTGAAGATAATGGGTAATTTCGCCAGTAACATTTTTTTAAATAGATGTTGAATTAATTACTTTTAACTAAACTACTTAACTACTTTTTACTTTAATTTACAGTGTAAATTCAGAAAGCATCACTTATTTGATTAAATAAAGGAACTTTTATACATTGTTATACCAGTTTGAGCTCATTAAACCAAACATAAAATCAAAGACATCACTAACTTGCTGAAAAAAAAATAGTTGTATGTGTTTTATTCATATTTACATTATAGACAGCATGGTAGTAATCATGATTTTATAATTCATAATAATATGAATTTACTAAATTATTCTGAGCTCAACTTTTAATTTCTTGAGCTTGTTTAAACAAAGCCCAACAGTAAAAAACATATTTTTGTGTGTTTGTATTATGGACATGAATAATATCTCAAATCCTTAAGCTATTTGTTAAGTGTTAAATTTGTAGAGCATTGCTTATCAAGCGCAAGGTTGGGGGTTTGATTCACAGGGAACACATGATAGGTAAAAATTGATAGCCTGAATTCACTGTAAGTCGCTTTGGATAAAATCATCTGCTAAATGCATACATTTATTTTTTTATTTTATTTTATTTTATTTGAGCTTTTTGAGGAGAAGTGTGTTATTACTTGTCTAAATGATGAAACTTAGGGAGTACTTATATAGTGTAAGTCTCTGACTCACATTTTATGTTTAACATTGTTTTCTAGGACAAATTGTAGATATCATCCTTATACATCGGTTCATAATTCTAATTGTCAGCATTTCCAGCATGCATTTCACCTCATATTATTTAGATATGTGTTTTGTTTAATGTTTTGAAAAGGCATTAAACATAGTGAGACCTCTCAAAATGAATTCATATATTATTCTAGCTATGTTACTTGCTGAGTTAATACTGGAGCACATTCAAATCTTATTTCATTTATTTTTATATACAAGGAACAATAGAATTCTTTATCATTTAAGTGGCCTTCAGTTGGATAATTATATAATTGGATAATTAATTAGACGTTCTGCTTTTGGCACATGGCACACTGAATAAATCATTGGCCCCAACAGAATCGTTGAATTGCACAGCGTGACTCCTGCGTGCCGCCACACTGAATTTCAGCCGACGGCTTCCTGTTGGATGATTATCAGGAAAATGTTGCTGCTTTTTTTTTCTTTGAAATTTAAAGAATAGCCGTCAGGGTCACAATGGCAGGTTCTTCACAGATTATGATTGCTTGCTCAGAGACTGAGGCTTTTTTTGTGGGTTAACTCCTTAACCAAACAAAGAGAAATGACCCAGTTTTTTTTGCCCCTCCCCAATTTGAATATGCTTGGAGTGAAATTGGATAAATGCATTTGAAATGTGGAGAAACTACTCTTTAAACACAACAATGGACTGAAAAATTAGGGTGGGGACATTTTTTGGAGTTTTTTTTTTTTTTTTTTTTTGGTGTCTTTTGAATTGCCTAGAGCCGGATAAAGGGCGATCTACTCTTACCATCACAGAGGTTGCCACAGTGACTGTGTGTGTGTGTTGAAGTAGGTGTGTTTTAGACACTTATATTCATTGTATTAGTCAATTTGATCATTGGTTTGTTCTTAAACTCAAAATTAAGTTGTCTTGTCTTAGTTGCCTTTGGCCAGGCTGTTTTGTAGTGTCCGTCTCATGGATTGGCTCTACCAGATAGAGATGGTTGTAGTTGACACAGATTTCCCCTGAAGAACAATCCCAACCCCCTTTCTGCCTCCCATGTATGAAGAATTGGGGGTAGGGAGTTGCCTTAATTTAGGGTTAAGATAAACCACGGGTAGAAAGCATGCACTGTCTTCAATATGCTGATTTTAATGACTTAACCTGAAGGTATTGTCCTCCCCGGAGAGAGAAAGCTCTTTTTTTCCCTTAGTCTTTATGTAAGATGATATTGATCTCTTGGGTGGTGCTTAGTTCCTTAAAATGTTACAGAAGTCGTTTAGAAGACATTGACAATAGCTTAAGGAAAGTGTATATTTGAAAACCTAAATTAGCAACCAATTTGATTGTTTAACATAAATAAAAAAAATAAAATAAATTCTTAGCAACATTCACAAAGCCAAAATCTTAATGAATTTTTGTAATAATAATTCAGAAGCAGTTAATATCCAAGTCCATTTTAAAGGGGCCAAATGGCAAGTGGTGTGCCTCAGGGTTCAGTACTCGATCCAATGTGTGAAAGTCTATAAATTGACATGCAGTCACCACAGCTAAAAAATTATTCTAATGCCAAATTTCATCCTTTGCATAGAGACATTGTTATGTCTTTTTTGCAGTATGCTTATGCTTATTTGATTTAACAACATGGAACATGGACTTGACAAGAACATAGCTTAAGGATACTGTTTAGAAACCCTGGTGTAGTTTATGGATTGAAGCATTTCAAGTTAATTGTATTTAGGCTAATTTCTGCATTAGAAGTAAAAGCATGATTGTTTGTACAGTAACTGTGTCTTCTAAAATCTGTCCACAATATAGATTAAATGTATGCAGTTTGTTAGGTTAGATTTAATTACATTTTACATTGAACAGTTAGCTTATGTGGGAAGCTTGTTTGGAAATAGTGTCCTTCAACCATCTGCAGAACTCAGACTATATCGATCTTATCTACTGGTTAGATTCATTGGTGCTTGTTGCCCAGTGAAAGTAAATTATTCATACATCCACTACACTATATATAGATAATTAATGGTCACCAGGAAGTTCAAACAAAAAGCTGCTAGCGTGACTCCCTGGTGTTGAATTGATTGGCTTGTTTCTGTATGTTCACGCACATTTCAACTGGACCTTTCCTCACCCTGATTGTAAAATTTTTGTGCATGTATGCAATGCATTCTTTATGTGGTCTTGGTGATTTAAGGTTGTGTAGTGTAGTGAATGAATGTTAGTTTTGTTGTGTTGAATGAGTCGCTCTTTTGTGGCGATATCCCACACAGTTCTCCTCCAACAGGCCTCATGCACTAGTGCTTTTCATATTTAACTACACGTCATATGAACAAGCACTGAATTGAATACAATTCAAGCATTTAATACAAACTCAGTATCCCTAAAAATTCAAGTCGATTTAATGAGGGTTTTATGAGTTTTTGGAAGAGCATGATTTCGTGGTTTTTTTATTTTTTATTGTTAGTGTTTCTGAAATGTATAACAATTCTAACGTAAATGGTATGCTTTAACACAAATATCTTTTCATTCTGTGTACAGTACTCAATCATTGTGTACCGATGCAATTATCCACTAGACATTGAAAACCGCTGCAGTTTCAGCAGTAATGCTGTGCATTTAATGGACTGGAATGTTTGAACACTTTGAAGTGCTCATTTTTGTTTTCAAAGCCTCCTTTGTAGCCAGCAACAATTTGGAATGCATGCTTTATAAGCAAACTGCAGCGGGAACAGCTGATGAATAGTGAATCGCACTAACTAAGCCTGGTGGTTTGTGTTTCTGTCAGAAAGAACGCCATATCCTGAAGGACAAAAACTTGTAATCATGTTCTTCTTAATCATTGCGACAGGACGTCATTGAACAAGCTGCAAGGATTTGCCTTAAACAATTCGAGAAAATGCCACTATGATCCTTTCAAGTTTAAGTGTGTAGTTTAGAATAGAGAATGCACAAAAATGTTATTCCGTTCACATTAATTATTTTTATTATAATGACTGCTATAATAAATCTTTTTTTTTTCACTTTTGATATTTGTTTTGCCTTTTTTCTTGATCGTTTTTGTCGTTGTTGATTTAATTAGGAGATTGCTATGTGTTGTGCATTAGCTACTAGCATGGTATAACTCTCAAAAATATTGCGTCTTTAAATTTGTTCCCTTTTTAAAGCACCAAAAATACTGGCATTCACATCTTGACATTCTGATGTCTGCATTGCATTTGATTCGTTTCCAAGAATCCTTACTATAAAACATTTACACAGAGTAGGCTAATACTTGTCTTTTTGTTTCCTATTTTAGCAGATTCTTCAGGGTGTATTCATGCAACGATGCTCTTGAGCTGGTATTTGCAGTTAATTAAACTGAGTGGCAGTATTAAATCGGAAAAGCATTGATTTAGTTCATAAAATTGAAAGCAGTTTGTGCACGTGCGGGGGTGGACGTGGGTGGACATGTGATTTCGACTTATAGACCTTCCACAGAGCTAATAAGAACATACCTTTGTTTTCTTCACAGGGTTTGAAAGCATTTTGGAGGGGCTGTTTGGACCAGGACTCATAAAAGATCTTACCCTCTTTCAAGGTCAGTGTTACATTGGATACGATGAAGGTGAAGATTATACTGATGGTTAGTTTTAGATAAGAAGAATGCTGTTGTTGGAGTAAATTTTTAATTTAAGTCTAAATGATATCATATTTGAATCTGATTTTTTTTAACCTTTCTTGTATGCTATTATTTTATCCTTTTCCCAGACTTTATATTTTAAATTATGAAAATCCATTAAAAAAATCATTTACTACATACATTTAAAACTATATTTTAAATTAAAGTAATTTCCAAATGAACATGCAATTTTAGCAAACTAATAAGTTTGAAAAAATAACTAATTATAAAAAAATTTACAAACTAAGTTAAAAAGTTGGCAGTATTTAAATTTTAAAACTGTCATTTTACTCTAATAATGCTTTAATATGTAATTTAAGATATTGTGGAGTTAGTAAGTAAATCCTGTGTCAAATAAAAATATGGATAATTCACAGTGGAGACTCCTAAGAGGAGCAGCCAAAAGTGAGACGTGTGGGGTGCGTCTCAGTTAGCTTCCTAGCTAGTGAATTGGTATAGTGTGTACATGAATCTGGGCACTGGTAAGGACCCTCGCCTACTACACATTGGACAGTTACATGACTACTTACAATTTTGTAATCACCAGAGGTATTAATCAACAACAGGCAGACATAGTTTTAAATGTTTTTGAACACACTGTTCTGTAACATATTTTTTTTTAACAGCTGAATATTAATTATAGATGTTAACTAGATGTGTTTGCTACCTGTCTAGCTATGTATTTTTGCTTTTCAAATTTTCTATCATGTGTTATTGTGTTGGCACAGCCATTTTATGTTTCACGATTCAGAAATGTGATGTTATTCATTTTATGGGTGCGCAGTGAGCATCTACAATTCTCCCTGTTTTTGCAGTGCGTTATAGGTTTTTTCAGGGAGCAAACCTTTAAATAAAGTAATTTGAGTATGAAATATTATATATATATTTTGTAAACTCAAATAAAATTGCTCATTTGAAAAACATCCATTTTTTTTTCTGGGAGTACCACAGGGCTCTATTCTAAGCCCTTGAGTAATTTTGTGAATTCGCAATATGATGCATCAATCTAATTAGCATATCAACCAGAAATTGTTTAAATTGTCTGTTTCTGAAGTTGTAGACAATGAACTGTGACCCATTCATGAGCTTAAATCATCAAAACTAAATTTAAACATGAATTCTAAACATGGTTTACAATTATAAAAGTGGTTTGCTCTTTTTGCAGAACTTGAAGAGCAAATTAAAGCTTCACACAGTAAACATAATTATGTTGGAGAAAAAGGTCATTTTTTTTCCGAAGTTTTGACTTATGTTGGTAATTATAAAGAGAAATACTTACTTTTGCAAAAACAGTAACCTAAAATTCACACAGCCACAAATTACATGGCCTTCTAGATGGAAGTGTTAATGCACTTTAAATGTTGCTCAAGTTAATAATTTATACACAGATCAGTACAGGTTAGTTCTGGTTATTCATTTTCTTTGATAACACGACAACATCTAGTTGCTTCTAACAGATGTCACAATGTTAATTTTTATAGTCATAACGAATATGCCCCTATGAGACATCTTTTCACCTGGCATAGTTAAAAATGGAAGATTGTCTCATCTCATTTTGCAGTCAAATATATATATATATATATATATATATATATATATATATATATATATATATATATATATATATATATATATATATATATATATATATATAACATTGTATGTGGCACAAACTATTATTTGGGATGCTACTGAAAACTGTCAGTGTAGGAAGAACACAGAATATAAATATGTTAAAATGCATTATTATTTATAATTGTGTGTTGTAATATGTGGATAAAATAAAAGTGTATTTAGTTGTGTTTGTAAAAGAACAGCACTGTTAAAATTCTTCTCTTCTTCTTGCAGATTGTGAGCCAGAGGGTGTGTCAGATTGGTCGTTTAATGAAAACTGTCTCTTTTGCTGCTTGAGACGTGAAAAAGTGAAGGTAATTAATCTTCCTACCTATATGTTTCCACAAACAATGCATTAGCAATTTTACATATCACATTGAGTCATTTAATGTTTTCAACCACGCAGCACTTTAAAGATGTTTGTTGTAGTAGGGTCTTTGGTGTTGAAAGAAAAAAAAATGCTCATTAGCACTTTTAATGTTTACCATTCAAATGACAGGTAATTATTATTCTAACTTAAGTTTTTGTTGAGCTATTACTTGACAACACATCTCCAGACGTGACCAATGACTGTGAAAGAACAATAAATCAGCTTTACTCTTTCTTTGAAACTGAACAGCTTTTGTATTCACAAATTTGCAGACATTTTCACAGGCTAACAACATAATGGTAAACTGGTACATTTTACAGGATCCCCCCACCACCAATGAAATTCATGTACAATTCATAATGATGTATGATTATCAAATGTACGTGCAATTTCAAATATGTTAATGTTTTATTTATTTAATTATTTTTTGTCTCCTATTTTATTGGATTTTTGTCTCTCTAGGAAAATTTTGTTGGTTTGAACAACCAAGTGTTATCAGAAGCGGACAGCTTCAAGCAAGAGCAGTCCAACATTAACAAACTTGAGAAGCAAGCAGAGGATTTCCTCAATGTTGTCTTCTATAGAAAGGGTAAGCCTTGCATTATGTTGTACATTACAAGGGCTGAAACCAAAGTAGTTGACTTTCTATGTAATAATCCTATGTATTTTTCAATTTTTTTTGTAATAAACGAAGGCAATTACATTGGTGAATTAAATTGATTGTTTTTTTTAATAGATTTGTAAGATAAAATTCAAATGGTTATGACATGGTAAAAAATCACTTTTGAAATAACTTAATTTCTAAAAAAATATTTTTTTACAATTTCATATACACACATGAATTATGCACACAGTATATGTATATGGATTTCCAAGAAAAGTGCTTTGATGTTCAGATGTTTTCAGTCTTCTGGTTCTCCGTTTATATTTGTATATTTGATGTTTTTTACTCTAAACGAATATAAGGAAGCGGTCTTTCCTTTTTGGAAGTCTGTTGACTTTACTGCCCTGTAGGAAATGTTTTCAAAGGCTTGTCTGCCAAATCCAGCGCCTTTGATTTTAACAATGGCACTAGCCATGTGTTTTGTGAAACTACTAGTTAAATGATGCATTTATAAGATGTAAAATTCTTAAAAGAGGAAATTTGACTTGAGGTACTTTTAGTCAAATATTAACTTTTATTCAACCCTGGCTGTTCAATAACAATATTGCAAAATACAAGATATATATTTTTTTCAAATGTGTGTGAAGCAGGATTGTTACTTGAAATAAAATAAATGTAAAAATTTTAAAACAAACGTATTTCAGCTAGTTGCCGAAGGAAAGAAAATACTTATTTTCATTCAGTGTAACTTGATAAACTAAAAAAAAAAAAAAAACTAAAACTAAAATAATAAAAAATGGAATTAAAAAACAACAAATGTAATAAAATAATATATATCTAAAATTGAAATTACTAAAACATATTAAAAAACACAACAATAAAATTACTAAAACTTACTCAGATTTAAATGTAAAATATATATAAAAATCAAATTTTAACTATAATAATATCTAAATTATACAAAAATAGTATAAGCAGTAAATATCATTGGAGTGATCAAAATATTTAGAGGGTTGATTTTTTTTATATTTTGTAGCTAAAATCTATTCGGTGTATCTTCAAAAAACAAGTAGTATATATACGCTATAACACAATCATTGGCTCATTCCTTCATATATATTTCCTTCAGCAGACCTCCCGAGATTTACAGACCCCCACATTCCTCTAGTGGCTCGTGAAATCATGCAGCGAATGATCCGACAGTTCGCTGCCGAATATACCTCAAAAACCAGCTCAACTCAGGACGTACCCCAACCCCAGTCCCAGCCCAACGGCACCAAGGACCAAAGCCTGCCGAAAGCGCCCTCGCTGGAGCCGGACGCCTCCACACCCGCTGCCTCCGCACAGAATCCCGTCCTCAGCAAGCTTCTCATGGCAGACCAGGACTCCCCACTGGACCTCACCATCAAGAAACCAGAGACTGAACCCAGAGAACAAGGTGATGAACCGTTCTGCTCATATTTAATATGTTCTATTTTACTTTATGCAAAAAATACTTTCTTTTGAAAAATGTCGAAAAATCCTTAACACAGAATTATATTTCAGAAAAAGCAAAAAACTAACTACTAAAAAAATGTTAATCAAAATTCCTGATGAAGGTCATGTATCCGAAACGTCGTCAATAAATAAATATTTTGATATTTCTTGCATAGTGTGCAGGATTTGTTTTTTCCTCTATATAATAAAAAATAAAAAAGGCAGTTTTTTCTACTACATAAAAGAAATCAGTTGACATATTTATTTGATCTGTATTCACAGAAACATCAAAAAATAATAATAAAAAACAATAAACCTAAATATTTTTTTTGGGTCTAAAAAATATAGCATGTACATTTTGAAGAGGGGAAATCTGTAAAAATTGAGGCAGATTAATTGTTGAATAAGTGGACGAACAGATATGTTCAATTATACAGTTCTGAGACACTAAAATGAATGAAACAAGGTTTGATTTATATTAATATTTGCCTGAAAATGACCTATTCAAGCATGTTTGTTTATTTGGGAAGAATGCACTGATACCGATACCGATAATGTGCTTTTGTACTCGTACTCATTAAAATGCACAGATACCAAAAGCCATTACCACACAATGTGTAAACAGTGATTTGTCCAGACAAAGAAACGCAACAACAGACCAACAGAGATCAGAATGAAGGTATTAGAGATTAAGGATTTATATGAAGTACATGTAATCAATATAAATGTCAAACATTCAATATTCACGCCTGTATAGCTGATGTGCGCGAGCTGATAAGCATAGCATGCGGACTGAATTTTCTTTAGATTGAAGATGAAATATGAAGGGAAAAATAAAATGAACAGTGAAAGTAACAAAAACTTGTACAATAAATTTTAATGGGCATAATTAAGTGTGAAAATAAATAAATAATGGGAAACACCTATTTGTTAAATTAACTAAGTCAAATAACATTATTCATATTCTTTTGGCTTCTGTATTCATTATTTAAAAAAATTGCACATGGCATGAAAATACAGGTATCGGTACTCGCTATCAACAAGTACCAAAAATAAAAATAACAGTAACGGCCTCGTTCTGAAAAAAGTGGTATTGGTGCACCCCTATCATTTAGTTTAAATTCATATACTAAAATAACTAAAATGAAATAATAAAAAAGAAAAAAAAATAACTATAAAGACTTAATACATTTAAAATGTAAAATATAAAATAAAAACAAATTCAATCTCAATAGTGAACTGAAAATAAGATAATATATCTATATTAAAATATGTCTGTAACTTTTGTATTGACAGGGTTTAGAAGATCTGATGACCTGATATTTTATTTTGGAAATGTTTTTCAGATGGAGTCCTTGACCTCTCAACTAAGAAAAACCACAGTCATGGTAGTGTCTCACTGAAAAGCTCTCAAGGTTTCTCAATCATGCCCACAGTTAAGGGGTAAGAAGTCTTTTTTTCCATTGTTAAAATATTACAGCTTTCCGTTTAGGTCTAATCATCCCACATCAAACACTTTGTGGCATTGTAACCGTCGCAGACATGATTGTTTTACACGTCTGTAACAGTGAATAAGAAGCCTTGATGAGACTTTTGTCCAATCACAGATGCTTATTTTGTGTTTCACTATCGTTTGTGGTAGCTCACAAAATGAGCACTGCAGAAGCATCACATGATACGCAAAAATATGCTTTATTTTCTTTTCTGTACTAAGACACTTTAAAGTAAGTAAACTAAGGTACAGACTATCTTTTTCCTCTGGAGAGGCACATTTATTTTACTTAAACTTTTTTTGTTTTCTGAAAGATACAAAATGGTAATGTGAATGATCATCTATGAAACTTTATACAACTTACACATTTAAAAAAACAAAAACAAATGGTAGGTGTTAAAAATTGTAAAATGTTAAGTCAAAACCTCAGGTGGGTCAAACTAAATATTACATGAGCTGTTTTATTCTGCATTTTATCTGTTCATTTTTATGTTGTTTGCATTGTGAAACACGGTTTTTGCTCAATTTTGCCAAAAAAAAAAAAAGAAATATTGCCTATAAAGCCATATACTGATTGGCATCTCCGAGGAGCATGCAGTGTTTAGTTTCCAGGGTGTCCGCGGGGTTTTAAAAAGTATTAAAAAGTGATAAATCAAAATGGTCAAATTTAAGGCCATTAAAAGTGTTAAATGTGGTCTCAGAGGTATTATTTTTTTTCCAAATTAGATATTATTTTTTCCAGACTATCAGGTGTCTTATTCTGATAGAAATTCTATCTGCGTTCGTGTTAGTTCGTTTATATGGGCTTTAGCATATCTGGGCACATAATCAAAGATCTTCCGTCTCCGTCTCACTGTATGTTTGATGCTGACGTCATATTCAGTGGTCGTTCGGCATCATCTCAGAACACTGCGCGCTCATCAGAAGTGGCTGGCTTACGTTTTATTTTAGACTTGCTTCAAGGCATATCTTCAATGACTGGACAACCATCGTCGTCTTCATGGACAAATGCAAGTTTTCTAATAGCTGGGTTAACGACCGGTAGTACCGAGGTCCCGTTCAAACCCGGTTCTTGACGCATACAACGCTATGATTTCCGCGTAGCAGAAAACGAGTACGGAATCTCAAAATCCAGTCATGTAAATGAAACTTACATTTTAATATGGACAGTCATGGAATTTGTGAAATCATAAATTAATCAAATCAAATCTCCATATGGACCAGTATCTGTAAATGTTAAGCCGCAAAAGTTGTTTGAAATATGAATCCGTGTTCTGCGCGTCTCTGTGTGAATTAATTAATGACAGAGACGTGCAGGTTTATTTACTACATAGACTGAAGCGCATGACGCTTGCATTAATTTCAGCATCTGTTGTCTTCTCCTGTCAAAATAATCAAGTTAATTTAGAATTATTCATATTCATTTTCGAAAAAGCAGAAGACATACCGGTTTCTCCGGTAGTGGGCGGAGCTAATGGGCAAATAGAAATTTCAAAATGACAAATATGCATTCATTAGGCCTAAAAGAAAATTTTTACATAAGGACATTGTGCTAGAAATATATACTCAATATAAATCTCAATATTTCTCCCATGTTTTAATTTTAATAGCAAATCCCCTTTATTTACCAAACATAAAATGTGTTTAAATTTGATAAATTAAAAGACAAATTAAATTTGGGTGAAACTTGTTTACTGTTTTTCATAATTATATAACTTGTAGAAAAACTTTAAACACAATTCTAAATAAGTATAAAGAATGGCATTGGTTTTATTTTTAGTGCTAAAAAGTTATTTTTTTTTTATTAGCAAATTTTTGTGTTTTGCTTTGGTACCGAAATTGGTACCGAGAACCGTGGATTTTCACTGGTATCGGTACCGAATACTGAAATATTGGTACCGTGACAACACTAACAGGCAGGCTTATTGTTCGGTCTATCCATTTTCTCCATTGCACATTTTATGGTATTTGTTTTATTTTTATTTACTAAGTGAAATAAATGTGCAATATGCTGTCAACATCTCTAAATCTATTATTTTTTGTATGTTATATATGTCAAAATCTGTGTAAATAATAGAAAGGTCGCTGATTAACACTTGCAATTCAGTGTCGTGATGGTTTTAAAAAATATTCTGAAGGTAGTGAAAAAGGTATTAAAAAGTAGTAAATTTAACTTAAGGATTGCTGTATATACCCTGGTTTCTGAATAATTCCTAATTTTCAACTAATTGTGTGAGCCAATGATTCATTGATTGAGGCCCATAGATAAAGAGAGCTGTTTACTTCAAGGGATACTCCACCCCAAAATGAAAATTGTGTCATTATTCACTTATGGAACCTACACTGTCAAGGTCGTGTATTTACATTGGACTTTGACAGTGTATTTTATTTGGCAGCCAATGGGATGGTCACAAGCCGGTTTTCATCCCAAATATCTTCAATTGTGTTACAAAGATAAAGTTTTTAAGAGTTTGGAACGAAATGGGGAGGGGGGGGGGTAAGTGATTAATGACAAAATGTATATTTTGGGGTGGAGTATCCCCTTTAATTCCTGAATGAATCAGCCGTTTGAATGAATTGAATGAGTAAATTACTTATCACTCATTAGTAAATAAAGACATTTACTGCAATCTGCTGCCAGTTTTAGTTTCTTAAGTAAGTAGAATATAATTTATAAAAAAAACCTTAATTAAAAACTTTAATTATGTCATTTACTCACCCTCATGTTGATTCAAACCTGTACGACTTTCTTTTGCCCAACATAAAAGGTGGTGTTTTTAAAATTGCTGGAACCAAAGCTTGTTCGTTTACCAGTGACTTTCATTGCAAAAAAAAAAAAGTTTCTCAAAGTATCTTCCTTTATGTTGCATACTTTATGTTAGGCCGTTGTAGCCTAAACATTTATGTGTAATAACTTTTATGTTGAATCAAATAAAATATTTATTTATAAAGCTACTCTTTTTAATGTCTACTTGATACTTCCTCATTTAACACAATAATAGCTTTAAATTATCTTTTGTGGGTAATTTCACAGCCAAATTAAATTTGAAATTAATTTGCAAATTTATTGACAAATTTAATTAATTAAAAAAAACAATTATTGACTGACAGCCCTAGTAATTTTGTTGCCTAGCAATAAACATGATACATTTTAAATATATGTCATTTTAATTGGCTACATTTATTAATGAAAAAGGCTAGAATTAGTAGCAGGTTAGCTAATTTATAATAAATGAATCTGTCACTGAATATTTGGTCCCAAACTAGCTAACCTTATTCTTCAGCGACAGAATAACAATCTAAATGGCTTACCTGTTACCCATTCAAAAAGTTTATCAACTGGAAAGTTGATGAACTGATTTACAATTTTTCTTCTTGCAATAATTTGGTAATGGTTAAATGATTGGGGTTGATGTATTCTGTCAACACTGCACTTTGAGAAAAATTGAGGAGAAACTATGCGTTACTTGTCACCATGTGGTAACTGGGGGAAGTGTTAATGGGGTTGACTGTGAAAATTTGGAAACAAAAAAATGTCTTGGTTAAGTATGGTGAATTCATTCCCTGAAGGAGGGAACAGAGATGCCACGTCGGTGACCGATGCAAAATGGGATATCGCTTCGATAGACCAATCTACTTTGAGTGTAAACTAAATGAGCCAATGCACATTGGCATGTAATTATTGCATCCAGCTGCCGCTGATCACAGCGTGACTGTAAGAAGGCAGCAGGTGCAATGCATACCAGCTTTTCACTGAGGAGCTGAGCTGGAGACCTGGCAGCTCAGCGGCGGTACAGCAACCATGGCGACGGGACGTAGGGGGTCCCATATGTAACCGAGACGTTCCCTTTCAGTTGGTCACTCTCGACGCCACGTCGGTGACTGACGCAAAATGGGATCTACCAAAGTGCCATGGGTGCTGCCCCTTCCAGTGCCCTGTGCGAGCCGCCTGCGCCCCTATTAGGTGTAGGCCAGAGCTTGGAACAAGTAGTTCCACTCACCATTGTTTAAGCACTACCTCACTGGGTGAGATTGGATAACACTGGGAAAACGTACCCGTTCCGCTTGGGACAGGGACGCTGCAGAAGCACCATCCTTCCCGAAGCAAATATACATATAGCATCCTTTTAGGTGTATATGGCGAAATTTGAGGTGATTAAAACCCTCTTGGGAAGGCAGAAGTCTGCCGGGGAAACACGGGCTCTAAGGCTATACCGTGGACTATACACATACGAGTACCGCTTTGGTCTCAGTACGGAACCCAGTCTTCCATGGTTCTCACGGATTCTTAATGAAGGCATGACGCCGGATGTTCCGCTGCGTCCAGCTGCCTAAGGTAATGGAGGATATCAACAGGGTCTACAGTATGGACACTGTGGAGCAGTTTAAGCAAGCCGACTCTAACCGGGCCTCTCAGTGCCACTACCGGTTTGAGGTGAGAACACAGGAGGATGCAGGCTCTATACGAAGGCTATAGAACCTAGCGAACGTGTTAGTGGTCACCCAACCGCAGCTCTACAGGTATCTGTCAGTGAGGCGCCACGAGCCAGCGCCCAGTAGGATGCAATACTTCTAGTTGAGTGAGCTCACAACCTGAATGGGCAGGGGACACCCTGAGCCTGATAAGCCAGAGCGATGGCATCCACAATCCAGTTGGCCATCCTCTGCTTAAAGACGGAACTCCCCTTCTTCCGGACTCCGTAAAAGACAAAGAGCTGGTCTGAGGTCCTGAAGCTTTGTGTCCGGTCTACGTAGCACCTCAATGCTCGGATGGGACAGAGCTAAGCCAGGGCTGGGTCTGCCTCCTCTAGGGGCAGCGCTTGCAGGTTCACCACTTGGTCTTTGAAGGGTGTAGTGGGAACCTTGGGCACGTATCCAGGCCGGGGGTAACGGTCGCTGTGTTGTCCGTTCGGACCAGCACATGCTTGCCTCCTAAAAGACCTTTGAGACGGTTCAAGGCAAGGTGCACTGCTAACAAATCCAGGCAACTGATGTGCCACTGCAGCTGCGGGCCCGTCCAAACCCCTGAGACTGCATGCCCGTCATACGTGGCACCCAGCCGGTGGTGGAGGCATCCGTGTAAACCACAGCATGCCTGGAGATCTGCTCTAGGGGCACCCCTGCCCGGAGAAACGCAAGATCTGACCACAGGCTGAGAGTTTGGTGACAGGCCGGTGTAACTTGGACCCGGTGAGTACCGCGCTTCCACGCCCACCTCGGGACTCGGTCATAAAGCCAGTGCTGGAGCAGTCTCATATGTAACAGGCAGAGCGGTGTAAGTGCCGCTGCAGCCGCCATATGCCCCAGGAGCCTCTGAAAAAGTTTCAGTGGGACCGCTGTCCTGCCGTTGAATGTATTCAAGCAGGCTAGCACCGACCGCGCACATTCCTCTGTGTGGTGTGCTTTCTGTTCGACTGAGTACAACTCCATACCAAGAGATCCTCTGCCTCGGCAAGAGTTTGCTCTTTTCCCAGTTGACCCGAAGGCCCAACAGGCTCAGGTGCCGGAGCACCAAATCCCTGTGCTCGCACAACTGATCCCGAGATTGTGCTAGTATCAGCCAATAATCTAGATAGTTGAAAATGCAAACACCCTGCTCTCTGAGGAGAACAAGAGCTGCCTCCTTGACTTTCGTGAGGACACAGGGAGACAGGGACAGCCCAAAGGGCAGGACCTTGTACTGATATGCCCGTTCTTCGAACGCAAACCTCAGAAAGGGTCTGTTGCGCGGAAGGATGGATACATGAAAGTACGCGTCCTTCAGTTCGATCACTACAAACCAATCTTGGGGACGGACACACCCAAAAATACGTTTCTGCATTCTGTGAAGGGCCCGATTCAAAACTCGCAGATGCAAGATCGGTCGTAACCCACCGCCTTTCTTGGGTACAATGAAGTAAGGGCTGTTAAACCCTGTCCTCATATCGGCAGGAGGGACTGGCTCTGTCGCGTCCTTCGCCAGTAGGACTGCGATCTCTTCCCGCAAAACAGGGGCATCGGACGCTTTCACTGTAGTGAAGCGGATACCGCGGTACTTGGGGGGACGGCGGGCGAACTGAATCGCATAGCCGAGGCTGATGGTCCGCAGAAGCCAGCGAGATGGGCTGGGTAGCGCTGACTAGACGCATAAAAAACCATACAATTGGGACCAGCAGGACCACAGCCGCACCCTCAGTGGGGCAGCGAGGTGGAACACAGGGGCCCAACTTAGGACGCAACTGCATCGCTACCGCCTGCGCCACAGACGGGATTCCCGAATACCCCTTCGCTGCATGCTGAGGTGGCTTCCGTGGATGCATCATGCTCTCATTGCGGGACCATGACCATCTGCCGCTGCCGTGATCTGGGGCTCGTTCTGGCAGCCGACAGATGATTATCACTTCCGGCAGTAGCGCGGGTGGTTTGAGGGTCACAGTGATGACAAACCCCGCAGGGAACCTCTGGGGATCATCGCTCCTCCTGCACCTCCGATCCAGTGGAGCAAGCCACGGAACGCACTGGGCCCTCTTCAAGGAGCGTACCAGCGGTATCCAGTGGGCCTCACCCCGACCGGATGTCGATCTCAGCATCGGTACGGATGTCATAATTGCATGCCAATGTGCATTGGCTCGTTTAGTTAACACTCAAAGTAGATTGGTCTATCAAAGCGATAATCCATTTTGCGTCGGTCACCGACAGGGGCGTCGAGAGTGACCAACTGAAAGGGAACAGTGTTTATGGTTATTTAAAATAAAGTTAATCTTTATAATTTAACTACATTTGTTCAGAAATTCATCAGATTATGTGAAAATGACAACGTTTAACTTTAATTGTTGGATCCAGTCAAGAAATCTTAAAATCTAATAGTTCTCATACACACAAAAAAATAGTTTCTTTTTACAAAAAAACATAATGGGATGCTAAAGTGTATCCTATTCATGGAAACTGCCCTATTCACTTTCTAGGAGACAAAGGAATTGCCCCTTTCTGAAGTACTGAAATACAAGACTTCCTTCCAATCGCATACCACATTCTCACATATGAATGTTTTATCTTTCCATAAATTAGGCGTTCCCAGAGAGCTGATCACAACTATCGAGATGATGATGAGGATGGTTTGCCACTGAGAAGCTTGCATGATGGGATTAGGGAGAACTGTATTGGTTCTGAACCCCTCAAGCCACCCTTGGCCCGCTCGCTCCTCATAAAAGAGGAACTCCTGAGTCAAAAACATCGCCTCCTTGGCCAACCTCTATCTTTGGCTAGCTTAGAGTCTGCGGGTCTTCTCAACAGCCAAGCCCAATCCATCCTTTCCCGCGATGGGACATGGGGGAAATCCCATCTAGATGGCCTCCTGAAGCTCAAACAAGTTAGCGGCGACCTCAACGACCTGCCTCTTTTCCAGGAGAACCAAGGCTTGTTCACCAAGGGTACAAAGTCCCATGATAGTGGTTCCATCACAGTAAAGAAAGAACCCGGCCATTCCCCTCCAGTGGACTTGAAAATCCCGCAAGTCAGAGGCATGGATCTGTCTTGGGACTCCCATGGGAATTCCTCGGATCTCTACACTTATAGCTCTATAGTTTTGGGCAATGTGCACTCTGAGAATGCGCTCAGTCGGAAGCTGAGGGCTATCTTGCCAAAGCAGAGTCGCAGGGCCGCTCTCGGAGGTCTTCTCGATGGAGGAGCCGTGGGCGAGTACTGGGGTGCAGACCTCGAACAGCCAACTTTGGGACCTCAGTACCCAACTTCAGATCCAGAGGCAGACCCGACCGGCTCCAAGCAACCCAGAAAGAAAAGGGGACGGTATCGTCAGTACAACAGCGAGATTCTAGAAGAAGCCATTGCTGTGGTGATGAGTGGGAAGATGAGCGTTTCGAAGGCGCAGAACATCTATGGTATTCCCCACAGTACCTTGGAGTACAAGGTGAAAGAGCGGTTGGGCACCCTGAAGAACCCACCAAAGAAAAAGCTTAAACTGATGATGAGGGCAGAGGGACAGGACTCTGGGATCACCGCCGAAACCGAATCCACATCGACGCCCGCCACTACACCCATCGCAATGCAAGTGGATGTCTTGCAGGAGACAGGAGAAAAAGTCGAGTAGATAACACATAACACCTCATAAAACGGAAAACGTTTTAAATTCTGACATTTAAAAAACTAAAATGATTTGGAATTGAGGATGGGGCTTTAATTGTGCCAATTTATACTTGCAGTATCTGGGTGAGCACAACTGCAGGGATTCATGGGAGGATTTAAGCCTGATAACTTGGGATAAGAAAAAAAATTGGCAGTTATCACAGTGGTCGCATTGACACTGCAAACATTTGCTGAAGTTTTTTACAACATAAAGCAACAAATGCGTACTAAAGCCATAAGAGAGTATCGACAGAGACATTTTATTAAAAAAGAAAAGCAAGCAGATTAACCCTTTGTTTGGCCCTTCAGCTGAACTTTGTGAGCTGCGCCATTAGTATTGGACGGCATGCCATTTAGAGAAACAAGAAGCGGGTTTCAAGGGTTACGTGCAAGGCTGGAAATTGACCCTTCAAGGATGAATTTATCTCCTCTGATTAGTAGGTTTATGATATAATTCATGATCTTTAAAACTAATTTATTTCAAATGGAGTTGGATTCTCACCAGGGATCGATCCTTGGCCCGTTTTTCTATTAACAGGTAAAAACTATTTATTTCAGCTCTTTGTAGTTTCCTCCTTTTATATTCTGAAACAGACTAAGAATTAGACACGTCCATTTAAAAAAAAAAATGAAGCTTAAGATTAGTCATTCAGGGATGCATGTTTGTGATGTTGAAAAGATTATTATTTTATTTTATTTTATTTACTTTACTGTAACTAAACTTTTCTTTAACTCTAGCGCTTTCTTTTGCACTACACTTGCAGTCTGGCGCTCGCCAGAGCCTAAATCTGGCAATTAGACCTGATTACCTCAACACTGCTTGCATTACGCACTTACTGTTCTGTCTGGCATACTACATAATACTCATTTTACAGTACTCTACTATTTAACATTTCAACACCCACGAAGGAACAATGCCAACTTAAGCCACACAGGACAGGAACGTGTTTCAGATTCTCATCTTTCTACTAAAATTAATCGAGGGAGGGTGCATGCAGTCCACTTTTGGCTGATTCTGGCTGCTCCCTCGTCGCTGCTTACAGTCAGTCACTTACATATATTTATAAAAAGAAGAGCATTTTCGCAGAGGGTTGGTTTTGGGGAACATAAGTGGGGGGAAATGTAGGTAGGGTTATAACCATATAACCCTGTTATATTATAAATTAGCATTCTTTCAGAGAGCCAGTTCTTGTCTCTGAATATTTTCTTTTCCTCGTGTAAAACTCAGGGCTACTGAGACAAATATAGCGATCATGTTTTTAGAGAAACAATGCATATTACCTACTTGAACTGGAACCTTTGACACAATTCTTAGTCATTGAGTTGGGTCAGGGGCAGGGCTTTATACCAGGCATAGGTTGGGTCAAGCTGAGCCATGAATTGGAGATATCAGTGGGATGTTATTGGAAACACCTGGCCAGTTGGGAATTTTCTGAGATCTCTCTGAAAATAGCACTTTGTATAAAAATAAAAGTGAATATGTTTGGGTGTGTGTTTTAAAGTAGCTTTTGCAGTAGCAGATAGCATAAAGGAGACTTGCAAGATCAAAGGGGGAGCATTTCAATGACCCCCGGCGTCCTGCAGCTCAGACCCAAACATGCTCATTTCGTTTTGAAAAAATTACCTCTTCAATATACAGTGGTCGACAGCTTAAATTCTCAGATTTTACTAGTGTTGCCTCACTGTTTATTGTCACATTGCCCCTTTTTCAAATCTAAACTGTGTAGTCTGATGTATATAAACCCGAAAAAGATCATAGATCTGTGAAGATTTCAAAGAGAAGGCTTTTGGAATGGCATGCTCCACTTTGATGTTGTTCTGAAGGGCATTCTGGTATATATCACTGCCTGGTGCTCACCCAGTCTGTGAAAAAAAATTATACTTCAAACTTCAGGGTTTCTGATGATGAAACTGACTCTTTTAAATGTACCTTTTATTTATTTCATTATTTAATTTGAATCATTTAAGTAAATGGCATGCACCAGTTAAGTGGACGCTGATTTACTATTTATAATCTGACACTTGGTGGCGGGGTTGGCATCAAAGTAGACAACCGGGGACACTGTCCTGGGCTCACCTTTATAATATTAGACCTAGTGAAATCAAGTAATTTTAGTAATTTCCCACATTATATTAGGCTTGAGTATATTGTATATATTTCCTACAGTGCGATACTTGTAAGTCATTTTAATTATTGTTTTGTTAGCTTTGTTTAATGTAGTTGCATTGCAGTTATAAGCCTATGTGAAGACACTACTGAAATTAATGTATTTTAATCAATACAACATACAATAGTAAACCACTGATGTAACATATTTGGTTCAGTTTATAAGTTGATCACATGCTACTGTACTTCTACAAGAAGCAAGTCAAAATAAATAACTATGTATAAAGAGTTATAACTAATTTAGAAAATATTCATACTTATAAGCTCTACTGTGTAAATCCCTTTAGGTCATCTGGCATCAAATGCACCAACACTTTACCAATGCTGAGCGTTTGAAGTGTCTAATTAGAAATTAGTTAGGTTCTTTATCAATCAATCAGTCAATAAGATTTATTTATTAATCAATGTGATGTAAAATACCACTCATTTTGATGACTTTTTCAATTTAAACATTTCTTAACCAGTAATTTTGCCTTGTTTTACAGTAAAAATATCTTAAGATGCATAAGTCAAGATACGTTTTCTTGGTTTCTTAGAAAATGTGAAACCCTTGAATTACATTTTTCTTACCATTATTTTTAATTTGGAAAATTTACGTTTCTCGTTTTAAGAATACGTTTAGTTGGATTCTCCAATAAAATTACTTTAATGTTCACTGTTAAACAAAAGATAAAATATTAGTTTGAAGTGCAACTAGTAAATTAGTAGTAGATCTAGTAGAATTGAATATTTTCCCCTATAATTGGCACTTAAAAATGATTGCACTGATGGCAATGACTGGAAGTTGTTTTGCAGCACTTAAATCTAACCGTTTCAAACGATCACTTCTTTATTTGCTAATCTAGAAAGTTTTGAACTTTCACAAAGCTACTGTACATTCTACAACCTTTATTTATCATCAGCTGTCTGATTCACTATGGTGCATGCCATTTCAACATATTTATTTAATTTGACTTTGATGATTAATGTATTACAGGGTTAACGGCTCCCCCTGTCCAAAACATCCTCCTCTTGAAGAAGTTATACCGTCTTTACTCAAATGAATGTAAACCATTACGAATAACTTTTAACTAGTTGTTTAGAAAATGTCACTTTCACATTTCATACTTTGAACAGACTGTTTTAGTTTTTCTCTTGCTGCTCTCGTTTAAATTATTGTTTGCGTTTCTCTGAAACGTACACTGTAGCCTTCAGTACTTTCTTATCTCAGGATAGATTCAGCAGAAGGGTTTGCAATATTTGTCAGTCGGATAACGATGCAGACATAACTACCTGTACAAGATGTGCATATACATGTTATATTAACTACAGTCTTTGCACAATATACCTCATCCTTGGGAATAAACGCACCTTTCTGTGCCACATCCTTAAATACCATTCAGGGGCACGTGGAAAAGGAGCAGTTGAAACTCTGGGAAATTATTTTCGTTTTCCTATTTCACCCTCTTTTTTTGTCTTCTATGAGAGGGATGGCAAGCGAGGCATTTCATGTGTCTGACTGACCAATATTTACACCCTTTTCATTCAGGTACAGAAAATCGAACTTTTTGAATACAATCAAAAGTTTCGCTTAACATTATTCTCATCTTGCCAATAACAGGTCCCATCCTTTAAGTTAACTTTTAACGTTGATCATCAAGGCAAATATCAGAGGATACTGTAGTACAATACCTTCAATCCCTGTACTCTGAAATATGATTTAACCGTCATTGGTGTTTTTGTGAAAAACACTAATGGAGGTTTTGAAGGGGAGAATATGGGACAGGTGGAAATGTTAACCTTCTGTTGTTTCTGTGCTCTCTGTAAACTTGTTTTTAAACTGCATTCCAAAAATTTCAAGAGATACCTTTATATGGAAGAAAAATCTATACATATACAAATGAATATATATTATATTTATTTTACAGTTTATGTTTTTATTTGTCTTTTTCTCGTTGAAATTGAAATGCTACACTAAGAAATGATGGGAAAACGACGCTGACAGCTACAACCTCAGTTTCTGTACCATATGAAGTGCCATTTGTTTGTCTCAAGTGGCTCATAATGATTTACTTTCTGAAAAGATGCTCAGAAAGCCCTTTTTGTTTCCCTTTTATGACTTTCACTGCATATCCACATAACGGCATTACCTCAGGTGAGATCTCCCAGAGCAGCTGATTCTACATTTACTTGTAGAAATCAGGACCTGTACTTGACTTTTACACGTTTCCAAAAACGCAACTATTACTCTTCAAGGAAGCAGTTTATAAATGACGCTATTCGCATTTTTGTTTTCCTTCTGTGATTTTTTTTTTCTAATATTAATGCTTTGCTTAACTGAACCACGGGTCTCTTTTTGAATGCAACTTTATTGAAGTTAGCACACAAAAGTTCAAATCAGTAGGGCACACATTTGTACATCACAATTAATACACACTCCATACACTCACATGCACACAAAACACCATCAGGTCTTCATCATGTGGGTGGTTATACAGTTTTAGGCTAATGGTTTGATATCTTAATGAGAAAGAAACAGAAAAGGCATATATGGACGCATTCCAAATTAGCTGTCTTTATTATTATTTCAGCTGATGTCTCTTTTCAATGGCATTTAGATACATATTGTTTTGTGACTGTCAACCAACCCCCCTCCCCCCACCATGAATAGGCACACCTTTATTTGACAGAAAACATCTTTGAAATTGGGAGAAACAAATTGTCGGCAAACACTGTAGTCCAATTCAACTGTGGATATCCATCGTACTGTAAATCTATGCACTGGAGAGGGTCAAGTTACTTGCACCATTAACTGTTTTCGGAGTTTGTGATAATGTTAAGTAGTTTTAGAGGCCGTATGGCTTAAAATAGCTGTTGTCCTGGTACAACTTGCAGCACGCCATGGTAAAAGACATGTTTTGAATGTAACCTTCTAGAGAAACATGTCTCAGAGAAAACTGATGGAATGTGCACAGACAGTTTAGCTCAGAATAGAATACACTCCGATATATGTGTTTACTATGATTCTGTGTACTTGATGCTTTTCATTAGAATATCGCTGTCATCCGTAGTGCCTGTTTTGCAGTGTTCAGTCGTCACCGATAGTTCAATAATTCCATTCGATCATCAAATATTAATAATTTTTGTTAACTAATTAATTTAAACGATAATGAGCCAATAATACCTGCCGATAATGGGTAACAACAATCTAAAATCATTAACCAAGGCAACTTACAATCTATATGTTATTTTTATTAAATTTAATCAAATGTCATCTTGATTGCTTTAATGCAATTAAATAAAAATAAATACATGTCTTATATAGATAGATCGATAGATAGATATTGAATTGTTTTAAACACATTTTCCAGCAAATAGATAACTACACCCCCCAACACACTATTGGTTTAGCCAATAATGCTATGCTAGGTTTGGGTGCATTTGGGGACAATTCAGTTGAACTCTGTTGGTAATGACAGGACTTGATAGAAATGCACCTGTAGACAGGATGCTTAAACAAATATTGGTGCGTTTCCTGTAAAATGATGTAACTCGCTGCTTAACCACCATATTATGATGCATCATTGTAATAACTAACTAGGTAGTCACGACTGTTTCCCAAACATAGTCACATCTCCGTCGTTTGAACCACGTTGGTTCAACAATATATACCGTTGTTAAGGGAACACTCCACTTTTTTTTGAAATGGGCTCATTTTCCAACTCCCCTAGAGTTAACCGTTTTCGAATCCATTCAGCCAATGTCCGGATCTGGTGGTAGCACTTTTAGCTTAGTTTAGAATAGATTGTTAAATCTGATTTGACCATTAGCATCTCGCTCAAAAAAAAGACAGACGTAATATGAAAAGTTGTGATTTTCTAGGCCTATATGTCTAGGAACTAGAGTATAGAGAGTATAGTTCCTAACCATTTGGCCTAGATAATCGCAACTTTTCATTTTCCGTCAGTTTTTGTACATGATGTAACTACAGAAGAGTCAAGTTTTAAATAGGAAAACTATGGAAACTCTTTGGTCATTTTTGAGTGAGATGCTAATGGTTTAATCCGATTCAATGATCTATGCCAAGCTAAAATTGCTACTGCCAGACCCGGAGATCGGCTGAATGGATTAAAAAAATGGTAAAACACAACTCTAGGGGAGTTCGAAAATGAGCCTATTTTTTTTAGTGGAGTGTTCCTTTAATGCAAATACATACATGTGGCGACGTAATAGCTTCTGTTAATTCATAGATTTGAGATCTCTGAGATGCTGTTGTATTGAACATGGCATCGAATGACTACTTCACTATTTTTTCGATTCATTCCTGGTTCCCTCTTATGTTCAAACCACAGATAGAGAGCTGTATTTCACACCACATAAGTTTGCTGTTTGTGAATGCTTGTTTGAACTTTGGTTTCAGAAAACACTGAATTGTTGAACTATGTTTGTAACGACAGAACATGCAACCATAGTGGCCTAACATCGCTGTTGGAAACGCACGACTGATCATTTAACAGTATTTATGCTTTTTAGGGGAATCAAACAACTAACTAAACAACTGTTAACAAAAAGTTATTTTCTAGTCAACATCAAAAAACAGGGACAACATAAAGAATTTGAATATCAATAAAATTACACACTTTCTTCAAAGGCTAAACTGTGAATTATATGGAACAGAGCCATGGAAATTCAACACCAGAACGCTATCTCTACTAAAATGAAATATTAACATGGCTGACAATGATGACTTCATTCTTAAGAGGTTCAATGCTAGCTCAGTGAGAGGTCAAATAGAGCTGTGAAAACGCAAATGAAAGTAGAAAGAAGAAAATGGACTTGATCAAATGGCCAACATTCTTCTAGAGATCTTGAGAGCTTTGGGCCATGAAAGGGCTGCCCTTGTGATGCCATGACAATCTTGCAAGATCATTCACAAGTAAAGGTGTGTCTATTCTAATTATGCTTTTATTAAAGCAAAACCCACATTCTTTTCCTGTTTTTTTATTTTATACCAGTATTTTATGTAATTTCTACCATTGAAATGGAGACCTAGTTTGTGTTAATTTGATTTTGTTGCAAATTTGCCGAGACAGAAATGAGGAGAATATTAGTTTGAAAATGTGTGGGGAGTTACAATGTTTCTGCCATTTGTCCTTGTACTGTGCTGGAATTGCATGGTATTTCATGCCTGAATCTGCTCTTGACCATTAACTTCATCCATGACTGTTTCAACCCTGCAGTCCATTGAGTTCTGTGGGATTAGGATTATTAGTTTTGCTACCTCAACGTTCAGATGGTTTTGACATAGGAGCCCTTTGGTAGTAAAGCAAAAATGACTTGTATCTTGAGGGACTGACTGTCCCTACAGGTTTTGTCGATCAGGTTGTGGAAACATATTGGTGGTTTGATCAGCTTACGTGCTGTACCGTATGTAGCATTTCAGATGCACGGATAACACTGGCTTGTCATTCCCAAAGTTGCGGTCCCATTCTGTCAGAAAGCAGTTATACATACTGCATGCACATGTGTGTATCTAATAAGTCACATTTTTGATAGAGGTAATGACTTTTTGGGACCAGAAGTTCCCAAGTTATGCATTCCATCTGCTTTTAGGACCAGTGTTTGGGAAGAATCAGGTTGACCGATCACCTCTAAGGTTTGAAACGCGTTATGTGTATTTCCTCAAGAATCTAGTATAGTCATGCCACACCATATTAGTTTGTGCCCTTGAAATTCAAGCCAAATGCAGTCTGTGGGCAGTATCTTTGTTTGCGAGAAATGCAATTGGTCGCATTTGCATTAATTTGCATACCTTAAAGGTGCGCATCTTATCCCTCGACGGGGTGCTGTGCTTAAACTTTTTGTGGGTTTTTCCATGTGTGGAGTCGTAAGTTTTATGGAGCAAAAATGCCTTTGGCTATCTGTTCAGCTTGTGTTCATATTTTCAAAATACTTTTTTAAAGTTTCGTAAGAATTCTCAGAGTAGAGTCTTAACGTTGTATAGGTTTGGCGTTCAGTGTAGTATGATGATCGGATCCCTTCTCCCGTACCCCCTCAGGTTAATGCATGAGAGTGGAATGATTAGGCTCGGCTAAAGATTGATACCTTTTCTATATTTCTTAATACTATTGATATTGTGAATACTTTAAAAAACGCTTGCCTTTAGGTTCCATTTTATTTTCGCCCATAATTCAAAATCCCACCAGTAAAGTGGTCCAAAAAAAAAAAAAAAATTTTGGTGATTTTATTTTGCAATATTAAGCTATGAGTGTGAAAACGACTGAAGCAAGGCATTACTTGTGATTTAAAGGGATACTCCACCCCAAAATGAAAATTTTGTCATTGATCATTTACCCCCATGTCGTTCCAAACCCGTAAAAGCTTTGTTTCGTCTTAGGGGCACAATTTGAGATATTTAGGATGAAAACTGGGAGGCTTGTGGCTGTCCCATAGACTAACGACAAGTAAGTTACACTGTCAAGGTCCAGTAAAGTATAAAAGACATTGTCAGAATAGTCCATCTGCCATCAGTGGTTCAACCGTAACATTATGAAGCAGCAAAAATACTTTTTGTAAGCAAAGAAAATAAAAATAACAACTTAACGACACGTTTCTATGTGTATCCTTGTGGCGCAGCTGATACAGAAGAGCATACGCAGCATATGGTGATATGGAGAGACACAGGGAAGATTGTTGACAAAGTAGTTATTTTTGTTTTCTTCACTTACAAAAAGCATTCTCGTCGCTTCATAGCTATGGGACAATCACAGGCTTCCCAGTTTTCATCGAGAATATCTTAAATTGTGTTCCAAAAACAAACAAAGATTTTACGGGTTTGGAACAACATGGGGGTAAGTGATTAACGAGGGGTGGAGTATTCTTTTAAGTCAAGTCCCCTTGACTTGAGAAAAGTAAGTTTTTTTGTCACAGGCCCAAGAAAGCAGGGTGCCCAACAGCCGGACAACTCAACTGCATGTCCTTATCAGACCGCCTTTTGCATTTAAAAAGATTCAGCCAAATATCTTTAGTTCAGTGCTTTATAAACGGCGAGGATTGTAAAGTACGAATTTTCTGAAAAAACATAAACGCACTAAGTTGAGACCCACAAGGCCACAAAGACTATTTATTTTGTTTCTGTTGTCTGTACACTATGTGATGTTACAACCTAAAGAAAAAAACCTTACAACACAGAATACCTCAGATAATAAATCCATGTAAATCTTGACAGCCTCCATGTGTAGATAGAAACCTGTTCACTGCCTCACCACCTCTCATGTCTGTCGGACGCCTCTTCTTTCATTTCACTGCCCGTTATATGTTGTGGAGGTATCATTCATTTCTTTTCATGTTTGTTTTGTAGTCCCGGGAACAAATTAACCATTACTTCATTCATCGTTCCTCTGTGCTTGACGTTTAGCGGCGTTCACTCTGAATTCCAATGAGAGTTGGGGATTTGAGGTGACTTGAGCGTCAGACTGTTGTTGATGCAACAAAATTGAGCTAACTTTATGCAAATGCATAGTGATGCGGTGACAACCAATGGGAGTCTAGAATGTGATTTGTCACCTGATTCATTTGGATATTGTGGTTGAGTAGAAACGTCTTCTAGCAACCAACAGTAGAGCAACTTTGTGACCTCCAGTTCTTATCGAAGACTGTGTGAATGGCGTTTTAGGAAGGGAAGACATTGCCTCAGTAGTAGATGCTTATTTTTACAGTCCATTTCAAAGTAACACTGTAGTTACCAAATCAAGTAGTATGTTTCTAATTGAATATTTTGGTCTATTACCATAAATTAAGTTGCAGCTCCAAGTTTGGCCATTGAAAACTCGTTTTTTAAATGAAAAGGTGGGCTTTGTCTTTTTTAGAGGTAGTTTGTTGAGCATAAGCCATAGTTCACTCATTTGACCAATGTAATTTCATCATTCATTGTCATTATCAGCTAAACTGAATGTAGGGGGAAAAAGAATTAAAAAAATGAAACTCTTAACACAGAAACTAACTTTTTATGTAACTATACATACTTTAGGACAAGCTATAGATTATTATATTAATGTGTTCTTATATATATATATATACACTCAAAAGTCACAGTGCATTGTATATAATGTTCTGTATAGTTATATACTTCTGGAAAGAGATGTTTATCTCTTCCTCGTTTGATTCAGGGAACAAACATTTCAGTGCAGTATATTTAGACTCCTGTATACGGCATTTGTATAGTTCGTTTTCATTTGCTCACACGTTTTATCGTCCACATATTGGAAGTTAGTCTTGAAGTAGGCTAAACAAAGAATAAATTACATTATTGTAAGGCATCTACCGCTGCAGTGGTGCAGACCGTTTTTCCACAATACTGTACAAACGAAAATATATATCAAGAAGAAGTACAAACTTTTTAAGGTGGATGTGTATATAGTCTCGTACCCATTCCGCAATTGTATTTTATTTTACCCTTTTAGTTGAACACCATTTTACGTGATTTGAAAGTATTTATTGCGACATCAGTCGGTGATGTAAATTAATTTTCCCCGTGAAAAAAAACAACAAAAAAAGTTAACAGCCAGGTTTTGCGGTATTGCTTGTTATTTTTGCTTGCTAATTGTACGTTAAATTTAACTACAGAAGTAGGATGGTTAAAATCGTTTGTGAACACTGGATCTCTATCGGACGATGTCCTAAAATCATCCTTATTCATTACGATGAGGAAACGCGCCCTCGGTGTGCTTTGCTGCAACTGCTTTTTCTTAAAAATGATGATGTTTATTACTATTATAATTTCTCGTGTGAGCTGAAACGTCTCTGTAGCTGTGAGCTGGTTGTGTATGAGTGTGTTGAATTTCTCTAGGTTTTAATTTTTCGCTTTTTGCTCATGCATTTTGTGGATAAACCATTTTATTACACACTAAATCATATGATTTCCGATAAGACGAGCCTCTGAGTAGTGGTTTTCACGATCATCTGTGAAACGAAAGATGAAAAACGTTCCTTAAAACCATTTCTCTATTTATCTTAAATCAAATTATTAAGCCACAACTACGAATCCCTCAGGGACAAACGACACTGATTCAATCTATTCAGGTACTTTCTCTAGATTCTGCGGCCTAGCTGTTAAAATACGAAAAACAAAATACATATTTTTTGAGAAATTGAGCAAAAGAAAATGGTCGCTCGTGACGAGAGTAATTTTTAACCTGTTGTCGCCTAGTTTCTTTTTCTCTGTCCTTTTTAGTTTTTGTATTCTTTGTATCCAGACTTAAGTACAATATACGAAATGAATGTCAAGCTGAAACTTCAGGTGAAGAGCAACACTCAGCCAGACAGTGCTTTTCATTACAATTTCCTCTGCACACACTGTGCCTCAAATGCCTGAAGACAATAAAACGACACTAAAGCGACAAACACCACATCAGAGCCCTCAATGATAGTGGTCGACCGGTCTCAGCACTCCTATACAGACGTACCTCTACAGCGCAAGGCCTGATCTTTCACATTTGCAGTCAGTAATTGGTAGTTTCGATCTCTGCTTTTAGCATGTAAGTATTTCAGCGAAAAAACTGCCTGAAGAACATGCCTCTCAATATGTGAATGGCTTTACGTTGAGGTCTGTTTGTCTTTTCTCAAGCTTTTAGGTGCCTACTCTTATTGTCAAAAAAGCTCAGATGCCTAATGAAAGATTTATGAACTGGCTGTGTTTTGCTGATTATCATCTATAATTACTATCAGAAAGACGTGAATCGTTTATAATAAAGCGGTCGAGTGAAACAAGGGCGGCATTTACCCCTCATGCAGTGTTGGTGTTGAGTGTTTGTTGTTATTTTCCCATTAGACTTGCAGTTCTTGAAACATTCCTGTTGTCGTTCTGGTCCTCGTGGGTTTTAGTTTGCGATGCCTGATAACAAGCAGTGAGTTTGTTGTTTTCCACACAGGCTTGGATTCAAGAGTTCAGGCTTGATTTAAGGCAAAAAAGAAAAAATGAAATACTTACATGTTAACTATTTTAATACGAGACGGAACAGGTTTTTAAAATGCAGAGGTTTGCCAGTGTGGGATAAGGTGCTGCTTTTTCCGAATCTTATCTGTTTTCGATATACCTCAGACCATCTAGATCGAAACGAGTGCTTTTTTAACGAAATGGCATCTTGACGCTGGTTCCTTAGAGTCGGTCCAATTGGTGGAAGACAGGCGATCCAAAACTGGAATAGACCTCATTTCAATATATACTGTTTACTCTTTGACAAAAACATTGTATAGTTTAATATTTTCTTGTACTGTATGTTTATTTATATTAATTTGTTCTTTTTTTGTACTGTGTTTGACTTTTATTCTAGACTATAATCGATGTCCGTATTCGAGCACTTATAAGGATCACAATTATTTTTGTTTGATTGCACTATTTGTTTAGAGTTTGTTTTGTTTTCCGTTTTAATGCAAAATCTTTGTTTTTGTTTTTTTGAGCTGGGCTAATGAATAATAAGCTGTCTCCTAATGTATGTGATTTTTAATTAAAAAAATTAAAAGGAAAAAACTGATTAGATTTTCTGTGATCTAATTTAAAAACAAACAAAAAAAAAGTTTTCTCTCTCTTTTTATTTGCATTGACCATTAAGCAAAATGCTGGTTAGATCCGTCTTTGTGCATGTGTGGAGTTTAACTGGTTATATTTTACCCATTAAGAAAAAAATGCCATTTTTCAACGCATTTTAATTGTAACATTGTGCAAGTTAGTATTCACTGGATGCTAGAACCTTCTTATGAAAACCACTATTCTTCTAATAAATTTTTGTTGTGAAAAAGTGTTGAGACTGATTTATTGCGCTGTTGCATGTTTCTACTGTTATTTCTGATGAATTATATCTATTTTTAGTCATGTCACTTAAAGTAAACTTAATTCTCAAGATATCGCTGTTTTAAAGTCTTAAACCCCTAGCATTCAACATTTTACAGGGTTTAAGTTTAAAGTGTTGAAGATTGTTGAAGATGTACAACATTGTACATTTTGTACATTTTTAACTACCAAATATAACACCACAGCACATTTTGTTTAGGATTTTCCCCATAGCAGAGTTATATAAATTTTATATAAATGTATCACTAAACTGTCAATATTATCAATATTTCATTTTGCCCATATACTGGCCATTTCGAGCTTGATCGTTCAACTCTGTTATGGAAACTGATCATAGTTATTCTTAATGCATAACAGAGTTGAGCTACAGCGAGTTTAACAAGGCCATGTCAAGTTCAACAGTTCAACTCCGTTATAGAAACAAGTAAGCACTGCTTTATTTTCCTGCATGAGAGTTGAACTATAGAAACATTTTTGCACCTCACCACATTTATTGTTATACGTTGTGGCCCCCCAAAATATCATGATCACTTGTTTATTTCCTCAATTAAAGAGCGAACAAATTGACGAGAGATTGACAAGGCCACTTTAAGTTCAACAGTTAACTCTGTTATGGAAACAATTTATTATTTTCTTCCGACATAACAGAATTGAAATACTCAAACATCGTTGCACTTCACCATGTTTATTGCTGTACTTTGTGCCCCCCAAAAAAATCCTGATCACTGTATTTTCTCCCCCATAACCCAGCTGAACTACTGTAGAGATATTGACAGGAATACATCAACCTCAATAGTTCAACTCTGTTATGGAATCAATGGATCACTGTAAGTAACATTACACACTGTTACATCCTGGGTTTGTAACATAACAAATCCAGATAAACCCCGCCCTTGGGAAAAGGCAGCAAAGGGATCTGGATCTTGACATGCAACTATACAGTATATATATATATATATATATATATATATATATATATGGTATAAACAAATTACATCTATAAATACACTTATATGCACTGACAGCTGCTGTCATCTTGATGTTTTTGTTAAAGCATGTACATACATTATTTAAAAAAAAAGGGTCTATCACTTTTCAAGATGAATGAACTAAGTTTTGATATCTTTCAGACTCGCTTACATATGAAATACATGTTTTCATGAGTTTAAAAACCGATTAACATTTGCGCCGATAGGATTGGGAAGTGATTCAAGAATACAACACTTAAATAATCCATGCTTAACTTCTGCAGAACACAAAAGACGACAATTTGGAGACGACATTGGAGCCATTTGACTGTAAAACTAAGAGACCGTTTTCAAAATACCTTCTTTTACGTTCAACAGAATAAAGAAGTTCCTTTGAATATCAAATATACACGGATATCAAGTTAAGGTTATTAAACTATGCTTCAGTGTCTTCTTAGCAGAAATGAGAACAACAGGTCTGTAATCATTAGACAGCTTGGATTAGATGACTTTGGTGCAGAGGTTAGCACGGCTAATTTGAAGCATTGTGAGTTGCTAAGGTTAAAAATAGCTGTGTATGCTTGAGCAGCAGAGGTGTGGGGTTTAAATGGTGCACGGACATGGATTTGAGCTTCTTCTTGTGGCTGAGGAGGGTGTTTCGATTCATTTATTGCAGAAAGAATAAATGTTTTTATACCGTGTGAATATTGAAGGTTTTTGTTGTTTATACTGTTCTAAAGGTTTGTATATAATACACTGGTTTTATCTACAATCAACCAGTTGGTTCAGTGTGTTCAAAGAGATAATTATCTTAAGGTGTGATCACATTAGTGAAATTTTGTGCCAAACAAATTGCCTACTGTCAAGTGATATATGAAGCAGCTCAAACAAGTCACTTTCAAACCAGCTTTCTGCTGGTCATCATGGTGAATACAGTTGACCATCCTGAACCTAAAATCTGTGTGAAGACATCATTTGCCTTGATGCCCAATTTCCAGTCGCATGGATTAACTTCATTTCACAAATCAAAATCATTTTATATATGAAACTGTAAATTTGTACCTTCATCTTCAGGTGCTGCATCCATATCCAAGTTTCTCATAATAACGACATTGTGGTGAAGTTCATGTGCATTAAATTTTCATAAATACAATCTTCCCAACACGACTTGAATGCAGCATACCACAAGACTAATACTCACCTTCCAACATCTACCTTTTAAGCAGATCAGTATTTTACGAACCTCACATAACGTTAATTAATATTTATGACCCAATCCATGTCAGCTACAGTTTGGCTGCATACACAATCACATACAATTTGACACATATAGGTGAAAAACTGATTGTGAACAAAGCAATGTGTCTGAATAAAAAAAAATTAAGTAAAAAAGTATTCTGAAAAAGAGAGATTCTGAAAAAGTATAAAACCACTAAAATCATTGTTGTGGAATTAGTTTTTGGGGATATTTATACCACGCTCACCATTGAAAATACAGTAAACCTGTAGATTGATTGTCTAAAATCCTTAAGTATGTAGTATTTTTTTAATTAATAATATTTGAATAACAGTAGGTGTAAAGTACCCGGATGAACTACTACTTCTGCCTGGATTCTGAATTGCCCGTTCAACATTTTACTATCCCATGAGGCCACGGGAGAGGATTAATGAATGGCAGTGAAGTGTGTCTTGTGACAGTAACAACATGGTAGATGTAGTATGTCCCATATATATGTACTGTATAGGTAGATGCCAAAACAAAACCCATTTGATTGTACCAAGCATGTAGAAGCATCCGCCATTTGTAACAGTCAACCTGACGTCATTCACCATAATAATCAATGAATATTTGAAGATGTCACAATCCTGCACAGCCGATGGTTGTAAAAACCACAGAGATTTAACACTCCAAAGAAACGGGATAACCTTTTACAGCTGAGAATATTTTACCTTGTGTTTTTAAATGCATTAACTCAATATTACAAGTTTTTAAACATTGGTAACTTATGTTACTGTTATGGTTTAAGACCCACTGAACTTGGTAAAAACGTCATCTGTTTACCGTCTTGACTGGAAAATATTGCTTTCATGGTCAGCTTCTTATTACTTACTGACTAAATGTTTATGACGAGTGCACGTCAGGTGGGAAGGAAGTCGACGTTGAAGTCGAAGTCGAAGAAGTGGAAGTTGAAGTCGACCACGTGCCACCATCTTGTAGCAGAACTTCACTTGCGTTAGCATTCCCATTGACTCCCATTCATTTTGGCATCACTTTGACAGCGAATAACTTTACATCTGAGGCGTTTAAAGACTCCATTTGTCCATTATTTATTTCTAAAGATACAAGACAATGTATAAAGGGCTCCATTACCTTCTATGTTACATTATGGCCCCGTAGAAACAGTTTTTGTAAAAATAGTCTAACGATTGCGTCATAACCACTCGACTCTCTGTCGCATTACCGTACAGACAGGAGGAGAAGCTCGCAGGCAATTAACTTAATATGGCGTATACGGGCGTTACATTTTAAAATACTATACACAATAATTAATCATAATACTTACTCCTGCTCACTCACGACAAAGAACTCCCCGCTCAAGCTCGCCGTCTCTGCAAGATTAACGATGGCAGTTTGCACGCACAGCTACTAGAAGATTTACATCTGTCAGACAGGTTGCTGACGTCGTCAAGCTTCGTTTGAGTCTGCGCCTCAGAAACGGAAGTGCTAAAAAATATCTAAAAATGGGCTTCACTTGTCTCAATTGAGTTCCAATGGGGTCGCTGTGTCCATTTCTTTTACTGTCTATGGTGCACGTCCTAGTGCACTGTAATTAATATGGTGAGCGGCTGGAAACTATAGCGCCCTCTCCTGTTTGGAGACAGTATTAACATCATAAACTAAAAGCAATCGTTACGTGACCTACTTTTCAAATGTTTTAACATTGATCATCCGAGTCTAATATAATCCAGCGGGCCGCCAGTTGCCCATCCCTGATATAGAACATACTTTTTTAACTGTCACGAAGTTAATTCAAATGTAGTACCTACTAAGACATTACAACGTTTCGGGAGGACCGTACAGTAAGTCTACCTCTCACAGATTCGTTTCATCTGTAAAATTCAATTTGGCGTCTTACCTGCCTAAGGTCAATGTGACATATTGTGATAGCTTGCAGCCCACCTTCCCTGGCGGCTTGTTCGCGTTTAACGTTTCCTGACAAATTTCCTGTGGTTTAGTTATTTTTAAATCGTCTTATTTCTGTCCTCTGAGCTAGAAGCGCGCACACACTCTCTGTTCCTCGTTAAAGGGTTAGTTCACCCAAAATTTTAAATTAGCCCATAAATTACTCACCCTAAGTATTACTCACACATCCTAAGTGTATACGATATTCTTTTTTCATAAGAATCCAGTCATTTTAAAAACTGAATTTGATCTTTTAAGCTGTAAAGTAAGGAAACATTGCTTCCTTTGCTCCAGTTAACAAACGGTTTCACAAGACTCACCGACGATTGCACAAAGCTGACCTCATACGTCATCCGCCCGGAACTGATTCGTTTACAATTGTGAGTACAAGCTAGATTAAAGTCATTATTACATTTTCAATATGGATATTGTATATATATATATATATATATATATATATATATATATATATATATATTGTAACTAGCAAGCTGCAGCACTAGATTTTGGCACTGTCTTTTAGTTTTAGGACAGACCAGGTTCAATGTTAGCTTATAGACCAAGATATTGATATTTACAATGCTCTGTGGCTGAATGTACAAACACAGTTTTTTTTAATCTTTTTTCTGACGACACACAATTGATATTGCAATTGTATATATCACAATGGGGTTCGGTAAAAATCACATAAAAAGACCTAAGAAAATAAAAGACACTGTAGGGTAAAACCAGCCTTTTTAATAGGCAAAAAACCTTTAATGAAATAAATAGAAACACTTGCAAACACAAAAACACTTATGAGATGACATTAAATGAAAAGAAGCTGCTTAAACTACTTTGTCAAACAATTGTGGGCAGAAAACAGACTAAAAGTTAAAAAAAAAAAAAATGTACATCACCAATGTCGGTGTTCAACATACAAAAATACTATATGGAAATTAAAAACCGTATATATTACAATCAAAATGAATGTTGAGCAAATATTTTACAATTATATTAAATACTATAAATCCTGTATAACATGCTGTCCGTTAAACCAGTGGTTCCCAACCCTGGTCCTTGAGGCACCCCATCACTGCACATTTTGCATGTCTCTTTTCTCTGACACACCAGTTTCAGGTCTTGAAGTGATGAGCTAATGAGATAATGACCTGAATCAGGTGTGTTAGATTAAGGAAACATGGAAAACGTGCAGTGTTGGGGTGCCTCAAGGACCAAGGTTGGGAACCACTGCGTTAAACTATACTCTTAAATCTATGTTCCAATTGTTAGATTTTAACTTTCGACATTAATAATTCCTCATCTGACAGCACAAAATACTCATAATTCGTCATTCACATGCAAGGGTTATCTTTTATTAAATAGTTCCTCAAGCTACCTCACAGATGTTATGGTCCACAGTTACAAATGCACACTATTTTAGCTTTTCAATGTCTTCTGTGGTCTCTGATGACTACACACACTTTCCACAGCCGCATTCGACCGTCTTTTCTACTTCCTGTGTGAAGGAACTTCCGTCGTCACATTCGAAGCTGTAGCGTCTGCGTCGTACTCTGGTGCCGCCGCAGCAGAAGCCCGAATCCGGCCTGCAGCCGCCGCGACACTCCACCCAGGACAGCGGCTGTGTGCTGCGACACTGGACCTCGCCGCGCCTCATGCGATGGAAGTCCCGTACGGACTCGCCCTGACACGGAGCCACTGGAGGCAAAGCACACAGTCAGATAATGGCTTTATGACAGTCGTTTGCTGTGTCAATGAGCACTGTTCACCTGTGTCACATAACTGTCCGCTGTAGCCGCTGTCGCAAACACACTGCGCCTGTCCTGTAGGTGATACCTCGCAGAAGCCGTGCTGGCATGAGAGCGCCGCACAGGGGCCGGGGGACTCTTCCTCTTGAGCGCACAGGGGCCCCTGGAAACCGTCCGCACACTCGCAGCGATACGACTGCAGGTCTACCGGGACACAGGTGCCATGAACACACCTTACAGGAAGAGAAAGGAGGCTTAGAATATGTTTAGAAACTCTGTAAGTAAGGGTTTGTCGAACACTAGTGGTTTGTGTCATAATAATGGAATATTTTCCTGGTTAATAATGCTTTTATATTATAAAATTAAATTACCACACCACACTCATGGGTTCAATGAATGCATGAACTTGACAAAATGAATACCTTGAATGCAACTTAAGTCACTTTGGAAAGAAACGTCTGCTCTATCCATAAATGTACGTACAAAAAATGTAGGAAAATATGTATATAATATGTAAAATTTAATTTTATCTGTAAAGAAATGTATAAACATTTTTAGCTATATTATATTTTTATATAAAAATACATATGTAAAAATTGATAGCCTGAATGCAATGTAAGTCGCTTTTGGAAAAAAGTTTTGCTAAATGCATACATTTAATTTAATGTAATTTAATGTAATTTAATTTAATTTAATTTAATTTAAAAATAATAACATTTTTAGATTGGCTTTTATGTTACATTTGTTTTATATGAACAACATTTATCAACATTTTTATTTAGCTTTTTATATTATAGTATATTATATTACATTTTATTACATTATATTATATTATAGTGTGGTATATACATATGAGTGTTTTTAAACAAAAATGAAGTATTTTCATAGACAACATTAAAAATGCTTTATATCTCATAAATATATATATATATATATATATATATATATATATATATATATATATATATATATATATAAAATAGAAAAAAAATATTATGTTTTATCTAAATTATATAAGATTTTTATTTTATCTCTACAAAATATTTAAACCTTCTTTTTTTTCTTTTTTTACCATGTTTGTATGATATGATAAAAAAACATCATCAGTATATTTAAAGTGTCAGATAATGTATCTTGTGCTTTCATATTAAATAACCTTCACACAAACATGTTCAGTCTTTTGATTTAGAGCGAGTCCCATGAACACACAGGTACGCACTTGTGTTTCTGGCAGGGGTTGGTAGCGGCTGCGAGCAGGGCCTGATGGCAGTGTTTGCCGGTCCATCCCGGCTGACAGTGACACACGGGGCCGACGGTGGAGTCCGGCAGACACAGGCCGTTCACACAGCGCAGCTCCTGACAGGCCCTGCAGCCCGGCACCACTCCAGGCTTCATCTGCGTGCGCGTGAAGTCCTGCAGCTCATTATTGATGTACAGGTTTCGGATGCAGCCCTGAAAACTGGAGCCGTTGAGAGACGGCCACTGGTTGGAAGACAGCGACTGGGCGTTTTCAGGCATACCTGATGAGAAAAACACACATCTAGAGATGGATTCAGACAAGTAGGATCATTATTCATGATTATGGGTGACAATCATACCCCCGACGTATAGTGGGGCGTCTCTGGTGAGGGGCTGGACGTGTCCCGAGCTGTCCAGAGTCGTAGGAAGCCCTCCGTCCACAGACAGGTTGACCATTTGGTCATAAGTCACCAGCTCGACGGTATGAAACTGTCCGTCGTTCACTATCTCAGAGCTGAGGAGACAGGCAGAGAATCAGAGCAAGTATAGGTTCATGTTTAAAGAGGAGCGTGATCTTTAATGTACCTGTAAATGGTGCTCCCCGGCTGCTGTCCCGCGTCGTAGGTCACTTTGACTCGGCCGTCGTGTAACTCGACTGCGATGTGATCATTGACGCCGTTGTAGAGAAGAATCCCATTTTCTTCAGCTGTGGAGACCTGAAAATACAATTATTGATATATCTTTTAATATTAACCATGTGGTAATATACATATATACTAGTGATAATTTATTTTGTGCTTTCCGTAATGCATTTTTCTGCAAAGCAGCTGTAAATGAGAGTGTTTAGTGTCTGGTGTGTTTCACTCTATAGTTTATATTGCATACTTGAATCTTACAATTGTACAAACATAAAAAAAAAAAACATGAGAATTACTCATATGACATATGGCTGTTAAAATTACATTTACATTTACTCGTTTAGCAGATGCTGCATGTGTCAAGGTCAGGGGAAATGAATGTGAAGCATATGCTTGGACCGAAATAATTTCTTTAGGGAGCTGTTTTTCCTTTTATATTTTGGGCATATGGTGGAGGTCTTCGTCTCTCGCATTATCATAAATTAAAGAGTGCTTCTAACAACACTAATGCACATGTTTGGTGGATAAACGTGAGTAGTAGTTGACATAAGTGCTGCCACAGAATTTATTTTGTGTCATTTACACACACCACAATTACAGGAAACGCATCACACGCTCCAAATTTGGTTGTTGATTGTCCTTAACAACCGAGAGAATAAATGACAACATCAAAGTTCAACATGCATGGCGGGAAAGGTGGACTTGATCGACTGAGACGTTCATGTAGTGATTCATTCCTGTGTTTAACTGGCATGCTGATGATTTCTTGTTTGTTGAGTGGACTGCACCTGAAGCGTGATGTTGGTCTGGGGCCAGTTCTTGACGTCGTCCAGCAGCAGGTAAGAGTCTCTGTCGATGAAGTTGACGCTGAGGAGCTTCTCGCAGCGCGGGCCGCCGAACCCGGACAGGCACTGACACGCTGCAGTACCATCGCTCTCCACACAGGGGGCGCCATTCTCACAGAGCAGCTGCTCACAGCCGGCCGGAGCCCAGAGAGACACTTCACACAGACGACCGCTGCCACACACACACACACACACACACACACACACACACACACATCAACAACAGATCACACACGAGAGTGTCCGGAATAAAGACAAGGACAAATCTAGCTCCTGAAAGTGTGCTCTTTGTAAAAAATGTTGGTTTCGTACGGTTCTCTAGCACTTTTTATATGATTTTAAATAAAATATCACATTTATTTACTCAAAAAAATGTGTTGTGGTGTAATCAAAGAGTAAAAAGTAATAGCATACTTCAGCACAAGTGTTCAAATGTAACAATTTAATAAAAAAATCCTTTTTTAATGTGAAACCGTATATTTTACAAATATCATGAAGTATTAATTCATCATTGGGTTTTTGGGAAGTCGCACCACCTGATATCTGACTCGTCATTAAAAAGGTGACATTATTATTTATTTTATAATTTAGTTAATACAATTTAAGGTCAAATTATTATTATTATTAGTATTAGTGCAGATCTTATCAGAATATCAATATTATAATTTTGGTTGTAATTTATTTATTTAGCTTTTTCCTCCTGCATGTTAGGTGCACAATATGACTTTGATTTAGTGGACAGTTTCTATATTGATGCTATTATTATTAATATTTTATAATATATAATAGAATAATATAAATATTATATATAAATATTACCTTCAAAATAATTAAGATTTTTCTATTCTTATTAATCAAATTATCCATTTCTAATATTGTATAATATCTAAATATTATTGAATTAATATAGATGTTATATGTAAAAATAATATAATATTTTAACAAAATACAAATAATATATGAACTTTATAACAACAAACTATATAAGCACCACATTAAAAATGTATTTAAGTCATTGAATGTATTAACTGCATTTTAATTTTTTTTTTATTATTTCATATAATAAATTAGTCAGATTTTATATTTTTACAGGGAAAAATAAACAATTTGAGTAATGTGAAAAATCTATATTAAAAAAAAAACCTGTAGTAATCTGAAAACATTTTATAATTAAATATTTATTTCTTAAAAAAAAAACATTTTCAAAAGCCATGTGGTGGTGCCTACTGAATATTTAAAATAAGAGAAAAAATATATATCTTTTATAGATAAATTTAAAAAAAAAATAGTGCGGCATTGACTCGGCATTGACTCACCTGTAGCCCTGAGGACACACACACGTGTATCCCGCCACATGATCCACACAGCGCGCCCCGTTCTGACAGTAATGACCCTCACATTCATTATAATCCACACTGCAGTCGTCTCCCACGAACCCCGGCGGACAGATGCATCTGCACACAAACACACACGTTCACAAATCTCTCTCATTTCATTATCTGAATGACCTTAAACGCCGCTTTTCAGCTCAAAGCCCTATTCACACACCACAGCAAATATTTGCCATAAACAGCAGCCTGAATAGAAACGACATTCCTGTGGAGCCTTTCAGAAGAGCACAACTCATCAGCGCAAAGGACAAGGTTTTATCAAAGTTAGCGCAATTCTCTTTCATCAGAAACATGTTCTATTCCCTTTAAAAAGAGAAGAAATGTGAATAGATAGATTTTAGTCACCAAACACCTGATTTTGTACACAAACACACATATATACACACACACACACGCATGTTTGTTTTTGTGAAAAGTGGGTTCATCCCATAGGTGTAATGGTTTTTATACTGTAGAAACTGTATATTCTATGGCCCTACACCAACCCTACTCCTAACCTTAACCCTCACAGGAAACTTTGTGCAGTTTTACTTTCTCAAAAAAACTCATTCTGTATGATTTATAAGCGTTTTGAAAAATGGGGACATGGGTTATGTCCTCATAAGTCACCCTCTCCTTGTAATACCTGTGTCATACCCATGTCATTATACAGAGTTGTATAATGCATTATACATTATACCTGATATGTCACAAAAACATGCCCACACATACAAACACACACACATACACACACACATATATATATACAAACACACACACACACACACAAACATACACACACACACACACACACATACAAACACACACACACACACACACACAGACAAACACACACACACACACACACACACACAGACAAACACACACAAACACACACACACACACACATACACACACACAGACAAACACACACATACACACACACACATACAAAAACACACACACACACACACACACAGACAAACAAACACACACACACACACACATACACACACACAGACAAACACACACATACACACACACACATACAAAAACACACACACACACACACACACACAGACTTATATATATATATTGTGCAACTTGATTTACTGTATTAATGTTAATATGAATAATCTTTATATTTATATTAATATTTTGTAATATAATAATTTATGATGGTTAATATATATATATATATATATATATATATATATATATATAAACTTTATTTTTAAGTAACATTTTTTATTTAATATAAATAATAAATACCTTTTATGTGTCATTTATATTTAATATAAAATATTTAAACATTGCACTGCTTTGGTGTCAGTGTTAGCAAGAATGCAAGAAATTGTTCAAAAGTGATAGTAAATAATTTTCTAAACTTATAAAATGTTTCCATTTCAAATAAATGCAGACTTGGTGAGCAAAAGAGACTTTAAGAAACAAAAAAATTATCACTGACCCAAAACATTTAAATGGTATTGCATGATATATATATATATATATGTGTGTGTGTGTGTGTGTGTGTATTATCATTATTTTTTTATATATATATTTTATATAAAGTGCAGGTTTTTTATAATTTGCATTTTATACTGAGTTTTCCCCATCTATAACCATGTGAGTAATGACCGATCTTCCTCCAGTATTTACAGTAACGATGCAGACACAGCTCTGATCAGGTGTGGTACTCACTTAGGTCCGGTGACGGTGGGTATACAGGTGGACCCCCGATGACAGGGGTTCTGTCCCGGATAACACAGATCCTCCTCATACTCCTCACACCTCTGTCCTGTAACACACACCAACACCTCCCTTCAATCCAAGCAGGACACCAGCGCAGCTCTCGTGAAGCGCCCGCTCCGAACACTGACCTGAGAAGGGCCGAGGACACACGCAGCTGTAGTTCCCCACTCCGTCCACACAGATGGTGCCATTCTCACACTGGCTCTCCACACAGTCATCGATGTCCAGCTCACAGAACTGACCGGAGAAGCCCACGGGACACCGGCAGCTGGAGAGAGAGCGAGGCAGCGTCATCACATGTGTGTGTGTGTGTGTGTGTGTGTGTGTGTGTGTGTGTGCTCACCTGAAGCCTTTCCTGGCCTCGTCGCTGTGACAGGTTCCTCCGTTCACACATGGACTGCCTTCACAAGCGCTGACAGACACCTCACAGTTCCTCCCCTGGAGACAGCAGCAGTAGACCTTTAACACTCAATACAACCAACACACGCCTCACTGACCGAGAAAATCATGCTGGAGTCTGCTTTGGTTTGAAAACACAAGCAAACACGGTTGTCCTGAAAATACAAGCTACATAAAAGTGTGCATAAATACTAAAAAGTATATTATTTATATGTGCTCCTGTAGCTCAAGTGGTAGAGCACTGCGCAATCAAGCGCAAGGTTGTGGGTTCGATTCCCCGGGAACACATGATAGCTAAAAATTGATAGCATGAATGCACTGTAAGTCGCTCCGGATAAAAGCGTCTGCTAAATGCATAAATGTAATGTATGTAAATGTAATTTATACTTAAATATGAAATGGTCACGGGTTCAATTCCCATTGAACACACATACTTGTAAAAAAAAATGAATAGGCTGAATGCACTGTAAGTCGCTTTGGATAAATGCATCTGCTAAATGCATAAATGTAAATAGCAAAGAATGCAAATGTGTAAAAATAAATTATTTAGAATTGTAAAAAGAAATTGTGAATTTAGCTGAAATGCAAAGAACCCCAAAACTCAGATTTGCTGATAGTTCACCCTCAGGCCATCGAAGATGTGTATGAGCCTGTTTCTTCACTCATTCATGGGTACAAACAGCTGCTAAAAACATCACAAGGTCTGGTTAATACCATTGTTGCTCGTAAACGGTTCTTGATCTGTGCAGATTTCTCTCCTGATTCAGACGAGGCAAGTTTTTCAATTTATTAAGCATTATTATGAATAGAGGACTCGTGTTTAAGCCAGAAGTAATCTTAACGATGGCTTTGTTTCTTACGAACACTTCACCAGACATTAACTGATGGACTGGGGTGGTGAAATCTTGTTCTGACGGCACCCATCCACTGGTGAACAAGTGATGCAATGCTACATTTCTCCAGATCTGATGAAGAAACAAACTCCTCTATATCTTGGATGGCCTGAGGGTGAGATGTTCATGTTTAGTGTGAGCTATCATTGCTGTAGTTATGTCCCGTATCCGGTGCATGTATTGATCCTGTGATGTTTTTGGTGGTATGCTGAGTAAAGGATGTCGGGACCTTGTAACCCTGCGGACAGCTGCACTTGTACTGAAGGACGGGGTCGCTGTGGCACAGGCCTCGATTCTGGCAGGGCTTGGACGAACACGGGCTGCACTTCTCAGACACGGACGGATCCACAGGACCTGAGGGAGAGCAGACTCAAGCTGAGTGGTCAAAGGAAAGGGCGTTCCTCTCCGAGCGGGGGGTCTCGGTCACGCACCTGTGCACTGGAAGCTGGCGCCTGGCGTGGTGAGCAGCAGTTTCCCCTCCATGCCCTGCGGGGCGGCGCAGCGGGCGATCCCGGGCTCCTTGTAGCCGCTCTTCACCCAGTCAGACAGCCAGCGCAGCCCACAGTCACAGTACAACGGGTTTGCTCCGATCGCACTGGAGAGATGCAAGGAAACACGCGTGCAGATGAGCGCACCGACTTCATGAGGATTTGTCGGACAGTAAATGCATGCATTCACAATCAGATGCTGCGTGTGGATGTGAGACAGGTGAGACTCACAGGTGCGAGAGCGACGCGGCGTCTCTGAAGACTTCCTGGTGTAGTTCAGAAATGTTGTTCCCATGGAGAGATCTGCGGTAAACAGGTGTGGGTTGAGAGATCTGTGTGCTGCGTGAGAGACGGTAAGAGTGTGTTCAGAGGAAACTCACAGCAGGCGGAGAGACGACAGGCCTCCAAACACCAGACGAGGAATACAGCGCAGAGCGTTATAACTCAAGATCCTGTGAAACACCACAACACACGTTCAGAGCCGGCAGTCAGTGTGTGTGTGTGTGTGTGTGAGAGTGTGTGTGTGTGTGTGTGTGTGAGAGTGTGTGAGAGAGTGTGTGAGAGTGTGTGTGTCTGTGTGTGAGAGACACTTACAGTGTGGTGAGTTGACTCATGTTGGCAAAAGACGAATTGGACAAGAAACTGATTTTATTGTTGCTCAAGTCTCTGAAATAAAACACAAAAAGTACTTTCATTATATAATAATAATAATGTTTTTATTTTCATTTACTGTACATATATAATACACAGAAAAATCCTTTCGTTATACATACTATAACAACAACAGAAACAATTGTGATAATAATAATAATACGCAATGTTAATAATATTGTTATTCTTTATATATTTATATTTTTCTATTCTTAATTTTCTTATAACTTTCAATTATTAAATAACATAATAATAATAATATATTATTATTATTATTATTATTATTATTAATATTATCATCTTTTATTTTTATGATGTTAATAATGTTAATTATTATTACTGTTATTGTTATTTATTTTATCATGTCATTATTTGTACTCTACCAAGTGAAACAATGTACAATAATAATAACAGATTTTTATTAATATAATATATAATATTATAGAAGATTGCAACATTTTATTATTATATAAAACATCAACGGCAACAATAATACTCATTAGCAATAATAATAATAATAATAATAATAATTATTATTATTATTATTATTATTATTATTATTAAATATTTATACAATATTATAAATAATAATATTTTAATAATTTATTTTTCTTTTATTATTATATTATTTTATTATTAATTATATGTAGCAACAACAATAAACAATAATAATCATAGATTTTATTATTGTCATAAATGTATATTATATAATATAGTAATATTATAATATTATTTGACAATAATAACTATTAAAAGTATTCTATTGTTTCTTAAATTGTTTACATTGTTTCTTATTCATTAGTTTTAGTATTAGGATCCATTTTTATAATTTAGCAACATTGTACTATTATCAAGTAAGACATTATGCAACAATAATAATAACAGATTATTGTTGTTATTATTATTGTTGCTGTTGCTGTTTTTAACCAATATAATATATGTTGCACACAATCTATTATTATTATTATTATTATTATTATTATTATTATTATTATTATTATTATTACTATGCTATTTCCTATAATACACCTATTCCTATTAATCTGCTGGTGTGGTAGTGTATATATATTAAAGCAGTGGATGTAAGTGAAGATGAAGCAGGCACACACTCAGCAGGTCTGACACTCACACCAGCTGTAAATGTTTGAACGCTGAGAGCTCTTTAGGCACCGCAACAAACAGATTCCCATCCAGGTATCTGTGACAGACAGAGAGAGAGAGTTGATCAGACACTCAACCACAGGCAGACAGCATGAAGCCATCATCCGGCCGAGTGTGTGACTCACAGTTCAGTGACATTGTGTGGGACGCCGCGGGGTAAAGCCGACAGGTGCTTGTTGCTGCAGCGCACCACTGTATCCAGACACGTGCACTGCTCAGGACACGCCGGCTTAGGCACACAACTCACATCGTCTTCAATCAGAGCTGAACGTGTTTAGAGACAGTCACAGACAGGATGACACTTGTGGACTTTGATGAATAATCATAAACAGCAGATGAGTATGGAAGCACATTTACGCCGAGGAATAAAACAAAAAGCAAATGTGATTGTCACAATTCACTTTAATTGCTTTATTTTCTTGAAGAGAATTGCAAGAAATAAACAATTCTGAAAAAGCTAAATCAGATTTATTAGATTTTTAAAAAAGTCGCAATTACCTTCTTTTTTTATTATTATTCTATGGCGGAAAAAAATTATTTTATCATGCAGTTCTGGTAAACTCAGACTTGCAAGTTAAGAAGTCTGGGTTATGAGAAAAAAAGTTGCAATTACTTTTTTCCTTTTTTTTATGTGGCAGAAACAAAAAACTAACTCTGAATTGCAGAAAAACAACAAAAAAAAGTAAAAAATGCCTAGATATTAACTAAGAAGACTACAAACTAATCAGTTATGTTTTGGATCATATAGGCTTTCAGTGTTTTCCAGTAAAAAATATATATATTTAAGCAGTTCCATTTTACTGTAGCTGAAAAATATATATATAAAAAACGCAATATTTGATAAAAAAAAAAAATTGAATATTACATTTACATTTAGTTATTTTGCAGACGCTTTTATGTATTACTTGTAAATATATTAAAATATAACAATATATTATTAGTAGTAAATATAGAAATAAAATAAGAGCCAGAGAAAATGTTGGAAATAAGAAATCCTTACTGTTGTGCCCCGAATACATAAATTACTTCAGCAAATTCAGACTGAAATTAGGGCACCATTTATTTATTTGTTTTTTAATAGTCTGCACCTAGACAGAATTGTTGTATTATTTGAAACTTGAAATCACATGCCTTTTGCAGCTCGGGCGATAAAGTTAAAGAAGAAATCAGTTCTGGGTTTTATTGTAAATTGTGTTCTGGAAAAAAACATTTAATCAAACTAGCATAGCTAAAAGGATCTGCGTTCGCATATTTAGGTATGTTTTGGCCTTCCAAATGATAAAGTCAACTCAAATCTTAAAACCTGAAAGCGTTCACTTACCCTTGTCACAGATGAAGTCCGGCCTTGCCACGTCCTGCAGTGGGATCTCTCGGAGGAAGGCTGGGTTCTGGCAGCGAGGGTTTCCCGTCACGATCTGCCGAGATCGCAGCCACTCGCCCAACCAGGACAGACGACAATCGCAGTTAAAAGGGTTTGCCAGAAGGTTTCTGAAAAAGACCATTAAGATTAAACAGAGTTACCATATTCAGATCAGACACATTAGTAACTGGCAGCGCGAACTGCAGGTGTTTACAGGGTGGAGAGGTTTGGCAGCGTGTCGAAGGCTCCAGGCATGATGGTGGTAAGCTGGTTGTCGTAGAGCGAGAGCAGACGTACGTTCTGCAGGCCTGAGAAGCTGCTGTTGTGGATGCAGCGGATGCGATTATTCCTCAGCATCCTAACAAAGACAGAACAAACGTTTCAGGGCTTCGGAGTGACTGTGAGGAACCATGAAAATGGCTGAGCTTGCTTTGATTGTGCTTGAGTCATGATGCATTTGCACAATCCTGCAGTGATACATTTAAATATAATGAGACATTTAAATAAATGAACAGCTTCACCATAAATATATGAACATCCTGGACTGTTGTGAGAATTCATTCAATACCAGCACTGAACCAATCAATCAGTCAGTTATCCCATCAATCACCAATACTACCAATCAACTTGTTAAACATCTAATCAATCAGTCAGACAATCTACTGTACCAATCTGTTATTTAATCCAACCAACCAATCAACCACCCATCATGTCAGTCATTCACTCATACTACCAGTCAATCCAGTAACCAGGAACCAACCAATCAGTCATTCAACCCACTAATCTGTTGATCAACCAACCAACCAATCTATTAACCATCAGTCAGTCAGTCATCCAAGCAACCAATCAATCAAACTGTTAATCAAACGACCAGTTAATCAGAAATCATACCAGTCAATCACTCATACTACATATCAATCAGTTAACCAAATAATCAATCAGTCAGCCTACCAATCAATCAGTTAACCAACTATTCAATCAACCAACTAATCTATTAAACAAGCAACCAACCAGTCATCCTAACAGTCACTCATGCTACCAATCAATCTATTAATCAACCAATCACCAATCCTATCAGCCAATCACTAATACTAACATTCAGTCAGTTAAGCAAGTAATCAAGCAATCTATTAAGCAACCAATCAGTCAGTCCACCAACTAATCTGTCAATCAACCAACCAATCAGTCATCCTATCAATCAATCGGTCAACCAACCAATCTATTAATCAACCAATGCCAGCAGCCATATCACCCTGGAGCCCAAGACCGGTTTCACACTGAAGCTAAGCAGGGCTGAGCCTGGTCAGTACCTGGATGGGAGACCTCCTGAGAAAACTAGGTTGCTGCTGGAAGAGGTGCTAGTGAGGCCAGCAGGGGGTGCTCACCCTGTGGTCTGTGTGGGTCCCAACGCCCCAGTGTAGTGATGGGGACACTATACTGTCAACAAGCACCGTCCTTCGGATGAGACGTTAAACCGAGGTCCTGACTCTCTGTGGTCATTAAAAATCCCAGGATGTCTTTCGGAAAGAGTAGAGGTGTGACCTCGGCATCCTGGCTAAATTCGCCCATTGGTCTCTGACCATCATGGCCTCCTAACAATCCCCATGTCTACTGATTGGCTTCATCACTCCGTCTCCTCTCCACCGGTAAGCTGGTGTGTGGTGGGCGTTCTGGCGCACTATGGCTGCCGTCGCATCATCCAGGTGGATGCTGCACACTGGTGGTGGATGAGGAGATACCCCCTGTCTATGTAAAGCGCTTTGAGTATCTAGAAAAGCGCTATATAAATGTAAAGAATTATTATTAATTATTATTATTAATAAGCCCAAAAAATCTGAAATCCTATAAGTCAATCAGTCATACTACCATTACACTACCATTCCATCAGTTGACCAACTAATCAATCAATCAATCAACATACCAACCAATCATTTTCATAATACCAATCATTTGGCCAATTAACCAATCCAATAATCAATCATCCAATAAATCAGTCATCCTAGGTCAATCAGTCAACCAACTGAATAGTAGAACAACTAAAGACTTACAAATTACTTGAAACTGTTTTAATTATGTAAAACCACAACTAGTTATTCAATAGCCATGCTTCTCAGAGTACTAGAAATGCTGTGGTAGAAATGATGGTGAAAAGGAGACTTGCAGCATGCGTAATCCGTCCATTCCCCGGAACATTCCTCCACGTACAGACACCAGGTGGTTGGCGGTCAGGTGAAGTTCAACCACAGACGACGCGCCGTCAAAAGCTCCGTCCTCAATCTCAGTGATTTTATTGTTGCTGAGGTTTCTGTGAGAGAAATGCACCAAAACTGGTTTACTGACCATTCAGTTGACTTTGTTTCATCATAATATGTAGAACAGAGATGTCAATCTCACATTTTCTTGAGATGTGTGAGGGACCGAAAGAGTCCTGTTGCCTCCAGGATGGACAAGTCATTGTTATTGAGACGTCTGGAAGAATGCAGTAAAGACAATGAAATAAACAAAGAATGTTGCTTAGCTAACAATGTTCGACTACAGCACAAAACTATTTTTTATCAAACTGTTACTAAAAGAATAGTTTAACATCAACTTTTCTGTTGCTTCAGCCGCCATATTGGACAGATTTGTTTCACAGAGCTTGTCGCAATGCAATCTGGTATTGACTTTTCACACAAAAGAAATGGACAAAAGAATAGTATATTAATACAGTCTACTTTAGGCAACTGAGAGCACACACACACACACGATGCTGTAAAATATCCCTTATGTAAGCAGCTCACTCAATTTTAGATAAGAGCTACAGTATAGAGTAATTGTTGTATGTGTATATCTTCTTACAGTTCGGTTGTAGAAATGGGAAGGTGCTCTGGGAACTTGGTTAGGCGTAAATTTGAGCAGTCCACCACAGTGGCTTCACAGCGACATTTGGGTGGACAAACTGGCTTGCTGTTACAGTCCTTATTCAAACGCGTGTCTTCTGAGCCTGAGACAAATATAAAGATGCTTTCAGAGAACCACCATTAGTCAAAGGAGAGTATAAATGGGCCATTTTTTTTTTTTTTTGTATGACATAAACTTTTTCCATTCATTTAAAAAACTGATTCAATGAGATACTTAAAAGATATAAACAACTCACCTGGAATGTGGTACTGTTCCTTGGCTGCTATGACAACACATGCAAGTAAACAGAAAATATGTATCTATGAAAGTGTAGATAAACATGGAGCCAGCCATGATCTAAAACTGTTTGGATTTATTCACTTAAACAAGTGACTGTCTATATAAGTGAGTCACTGAAGCATTCTTTTAACAAAATAGTGATTCAATCGTTCACTTAACCAATTTGTTCAACAGTGCTGTTTTATTCAGGAACTACACACAGTTATTAACTCAATTCGTTCAGAAAAAAAAATGAATTAAACAAGTTACTGTTTTTATGAGTGACTCATTAATTCATTCACTCAAATGATTTGTTCAATAACACTGATTAATTTAGGAATTAAACAAATTACTGTATATATCACTGAATAATTCATTCAGCTTTTTTTGTACGAAAACAGATTAATTCAAAAACTAAACAAGTAGCTGTCTTGAGAAACGAATCAGTAAATAATTAATTTAAATGATTTGTTCAACAACACAGATTCATTCGGGAATGAAACCAGTGACTGTCTTCATGAGTTAATCATTAAATCATTAATTTAACTGATTTGTTGAAAAACATTTATTTATTCAGGAACAAAACGAATAACTTTTTCGTTCGAGAGAACTGATTTGATTCGTTTAGGAACAGCTACTAGTGTGCTGGCTGGAGAAACAGTTACAACACAATAACTTGGAATTGTACACAGTCATCCCAATTAAAGCTTATGTGCATACTTTTAAATAAATAAATGTATGCAAATACATTGAAAAAACCTAAAGGGTTGTGTTTATAATTGTGTTCAGTGTAATTGCACGGTGCGTTTGTGTGTTCTACCTGAACAGCGGAACTTCTTGCTCTTGATCTGACTGATGCGCTTGTTGGCGAGCCGTCGAGGACTGGCGCATCGTGTGCCACTGGTCTCAATCGGGTTGGAGCGCAAAAAGTCCGCCAGCCACTTCAAACCACAATCACAGACGAACGGATTCTGAGCTAAGTGACTGAAAGAAAGCCAACAATAAAACGTCTTAGTTACAGTAAATGCCCATATCAACTGTTTATAATATATAAGATCTCTTACAGGGTCTGGATGGATTTCAGCGGAGTAAATGTGCCTTTGGCTAGAGTCTGGATCTTATTGTCATACAGGGACAATAGAGACAGGTTCTCAAGGTCCTGGAACACGTTGACGCGAACACAGTGGATTTTATTGGCATTTAATAGTCTAAAAGAGAGAACGACAGAAATCTCAGACATTACAAAGACTGTCTGGATGTTGCTGTTTCAGTGTGCTACTTTATTTATGGACCATTAAGCAACGTCATTGTGACATTTGTCAAATGTGGGTGGTAATTTTGCATTGGCATAAGCTTTTCTGTACTTACAGTAACTCTAATGCAATCAATCCATCAAAAACGCCTCGAGGCAAATCTGTAATCTTATTTCCATAAAGGACCCTGTGAAACAAAACACAATCATGAGATACAATGGTGCTGAGGGCTACAGGGATTAGAAAATTGACCATTCGGACACAAGGTTACGCATACATTTAAATACAAATGTCACAAACACAAAGTTAAAAAGATTTTATTTTATTTTACACATTCTATTCACATTTTATCAATCTTTCTGAATTTATGATTTTACATTTTACTGGCCAAATCATCAAGTCTCTATGATATTCTTGTCTCTTTTCTTCAGCATAAGCAATGCATTATAATGAATCAGTTGAACAAAATCAATATGATTCAAGCTTTTCACAAATCGGCAACTCTTAAAACCAAAATATATTTAGACATTTCAACAATTCACAGATTCCTTGAACCAAAAACCAAATTTGGAATGAGTCATTTAGGCTGAGATTTGTGAACAGGTTCAACTGATTGAATGACTCAACAGAATGATTCATTCATGAATAAATAAAAAAACACAAACAAAGAAACAAATAAAACAATTTATTACCTGGTGTAGAGTTCTAGATATGACTTCCTTTTTCAATATAAGTAATGTGCGATTCATGAATGAAACATCTTAATGAATCTTTTAATGAATCAACTGAATCAATTTGAGAAATTCATTCACAAATTAGACTGAACTGGACCAAATGGCTCTAAAGTCAACTAAACAATTACTCACAGGACCGAATCTTTTGGAAATGTCAGATTAACATTTTAGTAAATTGTTAAACCAACAACCAGTTTGTGAATGAAACATTCGAGCAGAGTCTGTGAACCAGTGTCACTGATTCATTCAAAAGATTTGACTCAATTCATTCATGAATCAGATATTTACACTTTCCGAAATAAATGTATTAATTAAAGTCTGATTCTTGAACGAATCACTACTCTGTCCAGTCTTTTCAGTCAATGAAAGAGCCGATTAGCAGTAACGAATCAGACCAACTGGATCTAAGTGACTAAATGTTAGTCTATGTGATTTTAACACCAGTTTTATCAAAAACTTTAAGTTGATTACTTAGAAAAGTCACACACAGCATGGCAGACAATCTGGCATGAAACATTGTTCCAGCTGAGCTGAATCGCACACATCCTCCTCACACAATCAAATCATATAAGACATGTATGCTAGAGACGACTAGCGCTGGAGGCCAGACACACACTCATATATTTACACACACCACACACAATCACATCAGAGCCCTGCTGAGATTGTCTCAGAACAGATGTCTACAAAGAGCTCTTCATGCTACATGATGCATAATTCAACACAGCTATTAAGCGCGCATGTATGAACATGTTGGAAATACGTGCTGATTAAATGACTGTATACTATAAGTGCTGTGAAAATGTACACCACAGGCATCTTGTTTACAGATTTGAATAAATGGAAATGTAATTCTCAAAACAATATTGTAAGCAGAGCTGATTTTACAAATAATAATTAAATACAAATTATTCTTTGTGATTAAATGTTGTTGAATTTTTTTATTCAAGTGCAAAATTCTATTATGGATACATTTAATTATTCATTTATATCACTGTTGCTGGGGATTTATTAAAGGCTTTACTCTCCTGTAAATATATAAATAGTTGAAAATATCATTTCCTGCTGTGAAAAAAATAAGTATTTGCTCCAAACGCTGTTGGAAATCATTTCTTTTAGGTCCGGGTTGTTTAAAGGAACATTAGCAGTAATGCCTACATCAACATTTCTGTAGCAGAATGATTTTATCAGTGATGTCTGAGGCCTTTATGAAACCCTCTGCAGCATTTTTATGAGTTTATGACTTGGTCATTTCATATAATACCTCCATTTTCTTCTTTGTTCTATCAAATATTTTTTTTTGGGGGGTCATTTTCTTGTAAGGTCTATTTCTAGCACCGCTTCAGCTTTATGACACACAGCATGTTTGAAATTGTGACTCTACAGGGTTTTAAATCCATTGAAGGGTTGAGAGCTTTCCATTTGTTTGATTTGTTCTGGGTTTTTTTTATTTATTTATTTATTTATTTTCAGCATGCTATAGTGAAACATCTGAATTGCTAAATCTATTCAGTAGAATTTTTTTTTTTTAAATAAGTCTCTCCTGCTCACCAATGCTGAATTTGTTTGATGTTAAATACAATAAAAGCTGTAAATATTGTTGATTAATTAATATTTCTGCGATCAAAGCTGAATTTTCAGCACCATTTCTCAGAAATATTTAATTTGCTGCTCAAGCAAGACTTTTTTTTATTATTATCAATATATTTAGGATGCTTTATATTTCTTCATAACCTTTTTGAATGGAAAAAGCGGAATAAAGTTATTCGAATAAAGAATATTGCCATCAAGAATGTATTTACTGTTACTTTTGATAAATTTAATGCATTCATGCTCAAGTTATTAATTTCTTTAAAAATAAAAATATATCATATTATGCATTATAATATAATATAATAGTATATAATATAATGTTTGTTTGTACATTTAAAATGTGGAAATATGCTGTGAATCCCTTTATTTTCTCTAATGTAAATCTGTAAAACAGCCCCAGTAAGAGTGAATGAATTGTATTGAATTATAAATGCACACTTACAGTGAGTTGAGTGAGCGCAGGCCTTGAAACGCATCGGGGGCGATTTCAGAGATTTGGTTATTACTCAGATCACTGCAGAGCAAATTAAAAAAGAAGGATGAAATGTAATAATCATAAATATAAGGGAAAACATCTGTTTCATAAAAAATGCAGCAGATCCTAAAGCAATTTCTTTCTTAATTGGAATAAATTCTATGACAATTACATGTTTAGCAAATACTGCATGTATAGTGATTCTAGTAAATGTATGTAACTAATGAAGCTTATTTGTGTCACAGTTTATATAAATGTAATGACTCACATTCTGCGCAGTCTCTTGTAGGAAGCGAACGCTCCTGGAGGAACAGACTTTATACCGTTCTGCTCCAAACGTCTGAAAGACAGAAGAGCAGTTCAACTAAATGTCAAGGGTGGATGGTTAGCTTTACAGTTCAGCTCTGTTACTTCTAGCGTCTCCTTGGTTCCCTTATTATCATGCAGACTGCTCTCTGAAGGGCACGACCTTTAGCCCTAGTCAAACAGTCGACCGCACCAACACGGGTCAAGAAAGGGTAAACCCAGGTCAAGGGTAAATGTAATTAAAGAGTCTGAAAATATTATATTCTGTTCATACTCAAGTATATCAAGTACTCTTTTTAAAAGTGTGCTAAAGTGAACTTATTTTTCACAGTATATTCGTAGTAAAAGACACACTCACATCTCAGTCATGCCTTCAGGCATGTTGGCTGGAATCGCTGTCAGACCTTTTCCTCTGCAGTCCACGATATTGTTCATGCAGGAGCACATCGGTGGACAGGAACCAGACGCAAGACCACAGGGCTGAGGACCGGAATCAAAAACACCTCAGGAGAAGAAGGAAACATTACAGATATTAGTATTAGGCATGCAGCTGATTGGTTTAAAGTTAGCTCGGTATCGGTCTGGGTTTTTCTTTAGATTTGGAACAGTGTTGTTTTCAGAAAACATCATGTTTCTAAATAATAATAAAAAAGAATAATAATAATTAATAAAAAACATTACATTTTCAAATCATCATTTAATTTGTTGTGGAAATGACATTTTTGTCATTGAATAAAATGGCGGAATTATTTGTCTTGCTGAGAGCAATTTCACAGCAAGCATTTCATTTATCCAAAATTTGCAAAACAATTTTGGTGATTGTTTTTTATATAATATTCAACTTAATTAGAAATAATACATAATAATAAAAATATTCTTTAGTCTCCGTGGTAAACAAGTTCACTGATATTTAAAAATCCATATTTTACAAATAGTAAAATTGATAGCAAAATTATAAATATCTTTCACACAATAAATGTTAAAATGGTTTATTATTGTTTTACACTGTTTTGAGATTATAATAACGAAAAAGGGTGACATTTTTATGACGTATTTTCATATTCTTAAATCTGGGGCTGGAACAAAATCAATTCCTTAAAGTTAGTCAGAAAATAGCAACAAAAAAAATTATCACACTGTTCATGTGAACTTCATAATACTATTTATATATAAAAAAAGCAAAAAGTCAAAATCTCATAATAAATTTTTTTAAATTTAAATTCCGATTTACTAAGCATTTTAGAAATGTTGCAAAAAAATTTAACCTGGGACATAAAAGTTAAAGAAGCAGCCTATCATGTGACCATCTAAAGAAATAAAAAGTCGAAAATCTCTTTATAATATTTTTTTTCCATTATTTCACTTTTAATTTAATTAAAGTTTTAAAGATGTTTTAACCTGTTAAATGTCACCCCGTCCCGTATACGGGACGCCTACGTTGACTATACTATATTACAATCAAATTTAATCTAATCTTGACAAACTATATATCGTTGGAAAGGTCTAAGACTCCCAAATATATATTTTACCAATATTTTTTGTTAAAAATTATGTAGGAAAAGTAATAGATGAATTTATGACAAGAGTGCACCCTCAGAAATCTACATTACAAAAGGAGCTTTTACCTTTGTTTAAAAAAAAGACTTCCTCGTTGCCTTTTTCCCTATCACTTTTTAGAAATCATCAGAAGTTATATATCACTTGAAAACATAAAATCTCAAAATTCATCCTTCAAAACCCATTTTAAAATCAGACATTGCATTACCATGTAAATGGTACATCAAAATCATGTTACAAAATGTTTTCAGTCATGAATTATAAAAATTTAGGTTTGTATCATGCACATTCATGTCCATCTTCAAAAACGTGAGTGACAGTTAACAGGTTAAAAAATAACCCCAAAACATTCAAGTTGAAGAAAAATGTGACCTTCATACTACATATCAAAGAGAAATTAAAGAGTTAAATCTATTTTAAATATGTTTTGTTGGAATTTCATTAATGTTAAAATGTGATATTATATATAATTTTTGATAGAAATTAACAAAAAAGGAAAAATCTACAAAAACTGTAAAAATGTATCTTGTAATTGTATTATTTAATTGCATTATTAAATTGCAAAATAATAATAATAATAATAATAAAAAATTATTACAAAAAATTTGCAAAAAGTGTCCAAACTACATCCCATATCCCAAGAGGCCAGATTTACCGGAGCATGTGAAGTCTTTCTTCTGCAATTCGGCCAGGTTGAGGCCATGTAGGTTTGGTGGTGCACTGCACTGAGTGTATAGACCCAGTGTCGGTCTCTGTCTGAGCCACTGAGACAGCCATGACAAATGACAGTCACACCGCAGACTGTTAGAGTGTAGCCGGCTAGGAAAACAAAAGTAGATAACTGCTGACAACGGACTGTGCAAGCATCACTATTGTCAATCCTCATACTCCTGTGTGAGGAGAAATGTGGAAAAGGCTCTGGACTCACAAGGTACGTAACTTGGGCATGTGATTAAAGCTGGAAATGGGGATGGTGCTGATATTATTGTTGTTCAGTGTGCTGTGAAGGAGAACCAAAGAAAAGGAACAGATATAGTCTGAAATATACGCAAACCAAACAATAAACATAAACTTTTTAAATAAAACTACATACAGGACCTCCAGGATTCTCATGGCACGAAACGCTCCGTCCTCAATGCAGCTGATGTGATTCTTATCCAGCTGTCTGAGATCAACAGAAACACAATGGCACACGACACATTTTGATTATTTAAAGGTTACGTTTAAATAATTTTATTGGACAAATTAAAGTAAACATTTATAGATAAAGTTGTGTGAACTTTAACTCACAAGTTCTTGATGTTCGTAGCTCCTCTAAATGCTCTTCTCGGTATCATGTGGATGGCATTTTCACTTAAGTCCCTAATTGAAAGAATTGTTAAGAGATCTTATTAAATTAAATCAATATTTAGAACTGAACTGATGCCGAAATGTAAGTTTAGGTTAGAAACCATCAGCAACCAAGTCAAGATGCAACATTTATTGCTCTTTTACAGTTGGGGAGAATGTAAAATTTTACATTTTTGGGTGAACTACTCCTCTAGTAGACTATAGTATTTCATTTATCAGCTTTGTCTCAGATTTATTAAATGATGCATAATGTTTTTAAACTATTTAATTTTCTTTCTGTATCTCACATAAAAAAAATAAAAAAACCTTGGATAAACAAACTACTTTTGTTGTCTGGGTTTTTTCAAAATAAACTGTTAAAAAGTTACATGAAGATTATTCTTTATTGTTTTAAAAAGAATAATAAATACAATAAAAATACAAAAGAAATGTTTTTCCTTATTATATGTAACTTTCTATTTAGAATTTAATTGTGTCCTTTATTATTTTATTATTTAGGTAAAAATTGGTAGCTGAATGCACTGTAAGTCGCTTTGGATAAAAACGTCTGCTAAATGTATAAATAATATTAATATAAATATAAATATAATATTTATTTTCATTGACAATTATTTTTAATCATGCAAAATAAAGCCTCTGCATGAATAACATTTCCAATTTGGCGGAAAACAAAATGTGTGTGACACAATCTCACAGCCATGGATATGAAAAGTGTCTATATTTCATATCTAGTCATGCTCTGTGCTGTTCTTCAGGAAATTGACATTTAATAAAAGGAGATCTGGATTCCCAAATGTCATTTCATCTGTTTTCTCTGCATGTGAAAGCAATTGGTGACCTTTTCCTAATGCATGTGATTTTTGCTGCAATTTCAAACTGTTGTTAAGTTCCCCGCAATTGGTTCAAGCTACAGTAAGCATTTGATGGAAGCCTTTTAAGTTCCATCAGAACGAACAAAGAGTTCATCAAATTAAAGCTCATTTTTTTGTTTAAAGAGTAAAAAGCAGTAAAAAGCTAACAGCAGATGTCAGTTGCTAAGGTGCTATTTCCAGTAGCCAGACAATGAACCAGACACAAAATAAGACATCTGTAATCAAGTGGGAAATGGAATGAGAAAAGAGTGAGAAAATGCTGAATATTTTTTATTTTAACAAATAGTAAGGAGTCTTTTTTTTACTGTAAATAAGTATAGAAATGAACACAAAACCACCAGCTGTTTGAGTCAGAAATGTGAATGTGGGTCTAAAATGGCATGTGCTTTCAAATGCTTCTTGTACTTTTCTGTGCAAATATGGGCAAATAGGTCTTTTTCACCTCACATTCCAGAGATGGTTAATTTTTTATATTAGATTTTCATTCTAAAAACCATTTTCCTTCTATAAGGTATCATTATTCCCGGAATGCTTAAGTAGGTCAAAATGACATACATTTTCTATGTATTTTAATGCATTCCACTGGTAATTTTTTCAACTGAAATTATATATGTAATAAATGTGATTTAAATATAAGAGTCATGATATTTCAATATCATACTTGAATTAAGAAAATGTTAACAAAAATATTGTTTTACACTTATAAAACATATTTATTGTCACATAATGCAGTTTTATAAAGTAAAATAAATGACATCGGTCATATTTGACCCACATATGCATTCAGTGGGGCTAGTTTAATTGCACATACCTACTAGGGCTAATTAAATTAATTTGTCATTCATGTAAATGTAAGCAATAATTTATTCTCTGTGTTATCTTCTACTTTACAGCTTATTACCTGTGAATGCTAGTCACTGGTTACTGGTCAACTCTGGTCAACTCTGGTCAACTCTGGTCAACTCTATCATCCCAATGATATCACGTATTAATGAGTCAAAGTCAGGGATATCAATATGAACTCAACGTTTCTCATTGGATTCAGGAGTGAAGTTGCTCTATATTTGTATTGTGTGTATCAATTGCAACCTCAGGGCAACAAAACCGTACTCTAGGTTAGATAAGTGTTTAATTGAGTCCAATTGTTTGATAAAATGCTAACATTTTCAAAACATCGTTTTCTTATCAAATTTGGGTCATAATGAGACCCTTACAACGGAAAGGAAAATATTGTTTTAATAGCATAACCTTCAGTGTAAACGTACATTAAATTTTACAACTTTGTTGCTACGGCAGTTCTAAAATGATTGTAAAAATGACTAGATAAACTTTTAAGCTCAAATAATTCTGAAGTTTTAACATATAAGTTAATGAAATATATACGTTAACATTTTTGCTCCTCCACAAATTGGCTTAATTCACTTACATTGTGACTTCCTCCCCACAACTTTGATATTTACTTTTTTTGTTTATATCAAACAATTAATGAGTCTAATTTATTTTTGTGGTAATCAGCATTACTTAAATAAGTATTTCTGTTTGTTTTTAACTTGTTTTACTGACTCCTGAATATATACAGAACTCAAGAAGCATCGTGATAATGTAATGCAGGCTTGCATTATTTACATGTAACACTGCCAATTGTCTATCACATCAAACTAATTTAAACACATTCTAACTTCATATCCGTCTTATCCATCTTTAAAAACTAAGGGAAACCTGAAAAACCTCCTAAACTCTGGGAAGAAAAGCCTGCAGTGCTCTCAGTGTGAGCACAGGGTTTCCTGGTAACCCCCTTTAATTAAAGCTGTTGCCAAAGATGTTCAGTTTGCATTTGCTGTGGTCCCAACCTGGCTGACATACAGAGGTGAAGGCAAACAGTACGGCTAGTAAGACTGCTCAACCTCTGCAAATATTACACTCCAGATCTTTTATTTGAAAACCCTTGAAAGAGGGCAAGAAGAAGAAGACAAAAGAGACCTGAGTGGGAAAAACGAGCAACAAGTTGTGGGATCTGAGAGACTGCGACTAACCACACTGGTTTCCTTTTGTTAGCCGTCGTCTTTCTTACATTTGTCTTTTTGTGTTTGACATACTGTTTACTGAGGGATATTAAATGTTAGCAAAGGCAAAACTCATTCATCAGAGCTCAAAGACAGTGAAGAAAGTAAACCGAGAGAAAATGGATGAACGAATAAGAGACTGAAAAAAATCCAACACTGTGCCTTTTAAATTGTTACACATATTATATACAACCAGATCTATAGATAGTTAAACTTACTATGTTTTTTTTTAGTTAGCTTATGTTTTGTAAGATAAACATTAAACACTCTATGTAATAGTTAGCATTAGCTTATCATAGCTAGCTGATTATCATGCCAGCCTACATGTCTTCCATGTAATTACCAAAACCTGAACTCTGCTTCACATTACAACCTCGGGTGTGCAGTTATTTTCAATAATTCAAGGTACTATCATAAATAATTCCTCATGTCACCACTTGCACTACAACTAGGCAGACGTCTGACTCAAGCACATTTTGTGTGACCGGCCAGTGAACTGTAAGAGGTGGTTAATTGTGCCATTATTGCATAACTTTACAAGGAACGCCTCCAAAATGACCATTATATTACCATGTAGAATAATCATTCAGCATAATGATTCCTTCAAGACCAGCAACATATTTAAAGCAACAACAAACCACAGATCTTTGTAAGTTGAAAAGCAAAAAACGTTCTAGTAAAATAACCAGTTAGCATAACATGTACTACTAGCACTACAAAACACTTTAGAAATACACTATATGCTTTTAAAGTTTGGGCTAGGTCATCTGCTCACATGAACTTTGTCAATAGTATGTTGCAAAGCTAACAATGAGATGCATACTGTACTGTACATACAACATAACTTTAAAAACATACACACAACTCAAACATGTTTTATCTTCAAGGATCTCTGCAATTAACATTTTGGATTAAAAAAAAAATCCCTCAATTTTCAGAGAAGTGCATTTAATTGTATTGAATGTGATCTTGAACTCTACTTGAAAATAATATATTATATATTATTTCTCAAAAAAGGTGCTCAATTCATTTTGCATTTTTAGTTCAACTAACAAGCTGTTCCAAAGCAGTGTGCCTTTAACAGAAAATGTGGATTGAGATAATTTTGTTTTACTCTTAGGCACTATGCAGTTTTGTGTAGAGATGCCTATACTACTCTATTTTACTACTAATTGGTAAATGATATCTGGAGCAAGCTTACTGGTACAATTTAAAACCATTTTAATAAGAGACAGATTCATAAAATTGTCAAAACTAAGCAAACTGTCTTTTTGTACAATTTTGTAATGATGCCATCTGATTGATTTCTTGTCAAAATGTTTAAGGTTTGTTTATATAGGGATCCAACAGGTTTGATAGTAAATTTAGATACTGTTCCATTGCATTCATATATAACTTAGCTGATTTAAATGATCTAATCATATAAAAGCAATTCAGGTTTGTTCTGATGGTTTTACAAAGCCTCTTTACATGCACATCAAATTTTAATTGAGAATATAAGATAACGCCTAAAGATTTAAAATCACTAACTCTTTCTATTGCATTGAAACTCTAATTAATTCAAAGTCTAGCAGTTATTTTGGCACCACAGTGAAACACCAGTCATTTCATTTGTTAATAAATCTGCTGCTGATATATAAATTACTGTGTCATCTGCATGAAACTGACGTTTAGTTTCCTTTCAACAATTTGGTAAGTCATATAAGTATTGTAATGTATAAGGAAAACAATAAAGGACCTAAAATTGAAATATTTTAATGTGTTGACTAACATATTAAAACACATGTAAAGTATTTAATTACAGTTCTAACTGTAGTGTTAATATTACATTTAAATGATTACATTTAAAATTGCAACTTCATTACACATGTATAATTAAAATATATTTAAAGACACAACTATGCACTTCAATAGAATTTACATTAAAGTATTTTGTATTTTAGAAAAGATGCTTAAAATAAATACTTTGAATTAACATTCTGAAATAATTTGAAATAGCATAAAAATTTACTTAAATCCAACTTAAATGGGTCAAAAAAGGACTCTAAACTACTACACATTTGCATTCAGTTCACACTTAAATATATTATTTTAAAGTATATTATTTTCATAATAATTACGCTTTTAAATAGTATGTTAAAGTGTACTTTTTTGCAAATGAATTCCAATTGATTTCTGTATTAGTATGTTTGCTAAGCTAACAACGGGATATGATAATAAACATAGCACACAAAACACATCACAAAAAATATTGGGTGAAACAATATAGTCAACTGTTTTTATCAATACATCAAAGTACTGAACAAACTTTGCTGTTGTTTTTTAACTGAGCTTGTTGGATGTTGCTGTTCATGCTTTTGTCCTAAATGAGATTTGAGGCAATATCATTTTAATTCCTACAATTCAAGAGTGCACTTATACTCTTTAAAATGCTGTCTTCATATGCAGCTCACTAGTTTTTGGAATAAAGCTGTTCACACTACAGCATCCTGTCAAATGAAATCAGTTTCTGAGCGTTCCTGGAGAGAGACTAAATAACTTGAATACTGAAGAATAATTAGTCTTTTCTGTCATCATCATTGGTTCTTAACATACACATTCTAAGCTAAGTTCACACATCGTTAGCGCAAAATAAAACTTTTGCTACCTACAGTGACAGAGTTGAGAAAAAAAATCGACATACCAATCATAATTAGCAATCACCCCTGTTATTTCCCCTCTTGATTAAATGTGTTAATTAATTGTGCATGGAGAACACCACCGTGGTGCCAATTAGCAAAGCTATCCTAATGAATCTTCGAGTATTAGGAAACTATTACTTGTTTTAATGAACTAGCTCTTGCTTTGTTTTAATTGTTCACCACAAAATTCAAACACAGAGCAAGAAAAAATCCACATGACCCACATTATCATAAACCAATATTCCTGAGGTTACCAAAACGAGTGTCTCCCTATGAATTCCATTTATAATAGCAGACATCTTTCCCTAAAGGCATGTGTGGGTGGTTGGGGGTGTTCGCAGGCAGATTGACTGAACGCACCACATCCATATGGCAACTCACTAATGAGACAACGTGTGAAATGGCATGAACAAACAACCAAATAACAAGCAAACACAGCTGTCCTTAACTATTTGTTCGCACCCATTATGCCTCTTTCCGTACTCCCACACATTCCTACATAGTTTCTTTTTTGACCCACTGCCCCCAACAGAGGAGACTTCACCAACTGTATTTGTATTCAATGATAAAAACCCTTGGCCAAACAACAGCTCACTAACCTAAGCTCTTATTTGGACAAGAATGTCCAGGAAGATGCAACAAAAATACATCAAAGGTGTTTTGAAGCAAATTCATTGGTAGAAACTAGGCTAGGCAAATTAGCTAGATACTATATTTTTGTCATGTTCATTGTCATATTTCAAAGACAATAAATTTATGAAATTGCCTAGAAATTGCAAGTACCATGCAATTAAGTGTGTGAAAACATTACATTTAGTTCCCACTTAAGTATATTCCTTCCGCAGTAATCTTTTCTAAAGTTTACTTCTTTTTCACAAAGGTTGATTCCACTTGAGAATGGTATTAGCATGTTAATGCATGTACAATAGGATATGATAGTAAACATAGCATAATAAACACAGAACACAAAAAATAAATGGTAAAACATTTTGACTAACCACAGCTAACTAACCTCAGCACTTATTAAGATGATATTTTCCAGGAAGTCGCTACACAGAATGTTTTGGTGAATATTTATTAGCAGAAGCTATTGCTAGAGTTATTGTTATGTTGTTGTGTGAAATTTCTATGGTTCCATCTCAACAAGCATTTCCTGATGTTTCTGATAAGGAGCAGTCACTCACAGTCTGGAGAGAGTGGGATTTTTCAGGAACAGGAGCTCTGGGAGTTGCTGGAGACGGTTTCGGTTGAGACGTCTACAGGAAGCACAAAGACATACAGCTCACAGTTAAACCCAGTTTAAAGATTATTAACTAATTGTCCTTACAGAGTGTAGCTTTCAAAGAAATTAATTTTGTGCCCGATTCTAATTAGTTCCACAAATTGTAGGGTTGTATTAGTCAACCCTGTTACCAAAATCATTGCTCTTGTAAAGTTATTTAAATTCAAATATTTTCTTAATTTGTGGTAAACTTAAAGCCAATATTTGGCCACAGACTAGCTTAATTTTGAAACTTTCAACCCTGTTTCCCATTCTGATATTGGCTTAGATGCCTGAGGGGAGCACATAGATATACTGCTCAGTAAACCCAATTTGGGAAACGATATAAGACATGAATAGATGCAGTTCATTTGAAAAGTCAAATTTGATCCAAAGAAAAACTCTGTTACTATTATTGGATTCCAGGCACAGTGCGGAATCATCCAAGATTCTTTTGTGAAATCTGGATTTTATTAGGTCAGAGGAACATATCAAAAATATGTAAAAAGGAAAATGAAGGTTAATTTCAAAATTACTATGATTAATTTTACACATACAGCTCTGGGGACTCATGGAGCCCAGATATTAGGAAAGTGGTCAATTCCAACAGATGATAGTTAAAGATAGTTAAATGCTACACATTTTATATTAACCCTATCCCTATTAATCTTACTGTAACATTTTTGATCTGAACATTTCTAAGGCCTTTAAATTATCAACATGATTGTCTGATTGCTAGTTACTTTTTAGCAAGTAAAAGTCCTTTTAGTACAAATTTAAAACGTTCACCTTCAGGTAGTGGCTCACATGCCCATTTGCTTATACAGTCTTATACAGAGCTTACACCAATAAAATTAAGCATTTAAATATCACCTTAAGACATATTATTGGTAGAGATAGAGTGATGATGACTAACATTTATTTTATTTTATGAACGTAGTCTCCTAAACTGTTATAAAAAAATTCTGATTGATTTACTTTACATGCATTCAGAATTTCATCTTATGTTTGCCCATATAAATATCAGCATCTGCACCAAATTGCATATGTGTTTGGGCCTTTGAATAAAACTGAGATGCTTTTCTTCCTACATTATGAGCTTCATATTCTCATTTTATCATATTTATACAAGTCATAATAGTCTGATCCATCAAATATAATTATTGTCTCAACATGCTCAAGGATATTATATTGTACCAGTTTCTAACTAGTTGCACAAATTGTGGCCAATTCTGTTACCAACGTTATTGTTATAATGAATTTATAGTAAGTACCTAACAAACATTTTCATAATTTATGGTAAACTACAAGCCAATATTTGTCTCAAACTAGCTTAGTTTAGACATTTTCAACCCTGTTATCTATTCTGAAATATATCTATATATAGAAAGAGAGACTTCTGTTTTTAGAATTTGTCTAAAGGTTTAATAACTATTTCATTTCAAATGATATGAATCATATAAATATAATTTCATATGTCATGCTTTACAATGTTAAAATCTTCAAAACAGAATACTGTATTACAAAGAGAATTATTTAAACTCACAGTCTGTCCAACTCCTTCAGATCACTGAAGGCTGCTCTATCAATATTGACAATCTGGTTATCCATGAGGTGCCTGTATAAATTCATAAAGTAATGCACAGTGAGAGTTAAAAAGAAACAAACATTCATCACAAAGTGGAGAAAGTGAAGTGTTGAAGAACGGCCACACATTCCATTCCAAACTGTTGCTTACATGTTCAAATGTGCTCTTGCCTGCTTTCTAGTTATAGTTGTGGCATATATAAAACTATTTTAATGCCCGGATCTCTATACATTACAAAATACAAATCAGATTGATGTGAAAAAATAAATGGATAAAACTCACAGAATTCGGAGGTGCTTTAGGCCAGCGAAGTCATCCTTGCCAATATGTGTGAGGTTATTTGTGTTCAAGTCTCTTTAAAAGAAAGATGAAAGAGGTATTGTTAATCACAAGTGAAATAGTAATTATAACTTACTATTTTAAATAACAGCCAATGAGTTAATAAATCAACGGCAATAAAAAAAAAGTCAACCCTGTTACCAACATTTTTGTTATTGTAATGTTAAGAAAAGTACCTAACAAATATTTTCTTAATTTATGCTAAACTACAAAAGTCAACATTTGACTCCAAACTAGCTTATTTTATATATTTTCAACCATGTTACCCATTCTGATATATTATATTATTCATATTTATATTAAATGGGGGTTGGACAGAGAAGAAATATGATATGGAAAGAAATACATGAAATGGAATGAAAGGAGGTGGACAAGGTGAGGCTTAAATAAGTGATAATTCAGTTTGTGCATTTCAAAAGGAAGTGATGCAACAGCAATGATTAAACAAAAGTCAGCTAGGTAATTTAATTAATATCTCAATAGTTTGTCCTTGACATTCATGAGATTAATGTAGGCATTAATCTAATTTTTTGGACACCAGCACACAGGCGTGAATGAACTGAAACCAAAGAAATGGATATATAATTCTATAAAGACTGCAATTTGTGCATGCAAAGCAGGGTTACATTCATTGTTTAGAGGTGAACGCTGACAGGCCGCCCCTTTTGTAGTGGAAATATACATTTACACACACGTAGACTAGTGTCACCTGGGACATGGGTTGTAATGGCACTATTGTGGAAAAGAGCCCAGGTGTGACCAATCAAGGCAGTGAATGAGGCGACTCCTTTAATCCTTTAATTAGGCCTGCATCTGCGGCCAACACTGGGACCATTAATGTGGAAAATTGGACACAAAAGCAGCTTGATCTCTTTATCTGCTATACACCCCTACAGTTACAATGAGAGCTTGAAAAAGAAGCTAATGGCTTGACACAAAGATATACATAACCAAAAGACCTTAAGTTCTGCAAGCGCAGTCATGTGGCAATAAAGAGTCTATATATAATGCATGCATTTGCAAGGGTTCATTATCAGGCCCAATTAACGTTGAGAAAATATATTAGGAAAATAATAATTAATTTAATAAAAAGCAGTTAAGACTACTCCTAATAATTTATGTAATTATTAATTTTAAAGCATATTCTCAGCGCAAATACCCTTTTGGGTGGTTTATTTTGGACTTTTTTTTTCTCAGAGAAATAAAATTGAGCAGATTGAATTATTTACAATTTATTAGTTTTCAGGGCTAATAACTATCACTAGGCCTTCAAAGTCAAATTTGTTGGTGTTGCAGAAAAACAATTTTGAATATTAATAACGTTTTAAGTAATTTTCATAGCAATATAGTGAAAATTGAAAAGTTTGAAAAACTACTCAAATGGAATCTAGATATGTGTTGGGGAATATCTATCTTATATGTCTGTCTGTCTGTCTGTCCGTCTCTCTGTCTGTTGTTCCCTGTTACACAAGTTACTGACCAATGAATGACCCTAAATTAACAAGAAAAAACTATTTAGCCTCAAACTAGTAAAGATCAGAGACAAATCGTAAACAGATTATAGGCTACATTTTCAATCCTGTTACTTGCAACCCTATTACCCATGCTGCTAAATGAACTCTGGGGAGCTAAAATAGAGAAAAAGATGGGACAATTCTTCAGGCCCTGGTCAAATTAGGGAGACTGGAAATTTCAGCATTAACCTGCAAAATGATTGTTAGGGGAGCCCAAATCCATGTTCAAATTGTTCCCTTACAATTTCAACCCAGTAACTTGCTACCCTTTTACCCACTCTGGCATACATATACAAATGGGGGCAATGTGACACGGGGGAGGTTGGGATGAGTATGACGGCACTGGTCAGATGAGGGACCCAGCAATCTCAGCATTCCCCCAGAGTATGATTTTAAGGGGAGCCCAGAATGATATCCGGTGCACTATTAGTACTCCTGCACAGATATCTATGAACCTTCAGAGTTTGTTGCATACCAATTTACCATAAATCAGATGTGGTCTCTTGTGAATAGCTAAGTTTATATTAAACACTACTAATAGATTGGTTTAGGCTAGAATTTTGGTGTTTTACAGGTTACATTGAACATATATTTAATTTAATGGAATGTTTTTGTTTTTTTTTGGACTCAAACTAGCTAAGATCGACTGAGTGGCAGATTAATGTAGGCTACATCTTCAAAACCTGTTACCCATTCTGCTATACACATAAACACAGGGGGAATGGTTGGGACAATTCTATGGGCCCTGATCAGACAGAAGGCGAAGCAATTTTTAGCCTTACCCCTGGAACACGATTTTAAGGGGAATCTGAGTCCATAACCTGTCCAGGAGGCCCATGAGCCCTATTAACGCTCCTAAATAAGCACCTACACACCTTCAAAGTTTGGTCCTTAACAATCATCCATCCCATACTTCCAATTCAGCCTCTTCTAAACATTTTACACTAAACATATATTTCATGTAATGGACTTTCTTTTTCTAGAAACCATCATCCAGTCTCATGTAGGTTACATTTTCAACCCTGTTACTCATTCTGGTATATACCTTCGCACCTTCAGTGTTCGGCCACTACCAATCACTAATCACAAATTAAGGGTCTTCAATGTTTTTCACGGTGAGAAAGAACTCTGATACCAAATGTGTGAAGCAGAGCAATATATTAAGCGTACAGCCTTTGGTGTTAATAGAAAATTATATAGCCTCAAAAGTGCGAAAAGCTGCTTACTTTACAACTACTAAGTTTGTGATCAATATATAAAAATCAATAAATTACTCTACACTGCGTAATGAATCTCCTACTTAGTCTCGTTGTTTACTAATTAAGCGGATTCAAAAAAACGTAAACGTTTTGAGCGGTGAGTGGATTCCAACTTACACACCTCTGATTGGCCATTGCATTCAGGAGATCAACAAACCTTGTCTTTCATTAGCTAGATTTCTCACTGCTGCAAAAACACACTGTACATAGGAACATTTCACATTCTCCAAAGCTCAAACTCAAAGGAGTATTTTCTAAATCTTGCTTTAGTTTTACGGTGCTTACATTTAAAAATGACTATGGGTTTTTTGTTGTTGTATTTGTTGCTTGTTTACCTATGTTTTCATTTTTGAAACCAAAAATGATTTGTGTTCAAACATTGATTGGTGGACCCCCTGCAGTACCGCTGCAGATCCCCGGTTAAAGACCCTTGCACTAGATATTTAATACAATGGTCTCATCAATCAGTTTACATTCATGTTCAATTCATTTCATTCAAAAGGCAAAAACAGCTTGTACAGATATATCCTGTCCGTTCTCAACTCTATAATTGGCTAGTGATATCATGTAGAGCCGTTTGAGTGCTGCAAGCCTCAGCAGCCTTTTGCCCTCCTTCCCGACCCTCGCCTCCCCCAGCCAACTCAAATAACGGCGCCTCCGCAGCTCCATTCTTTACCACTGCTTGGGCAAAGCTCAGGGGACCATGGGGGATATTATTTGGCTAGTGCAGTCTCCTTGATAAATGACTCTGTTTGCTGTGCATCGCCTAGGGAATGTCCTCCTCACTATAGAGCCGCTGGCTGTTATCAATATTGCTTTCACTGCTAATTGTTCAACAGGGTTGAACACATTGAACCTCATCTAAATGCCTTTTCATTGTTCTTTGCGGCACTTTCCTGAATTGTTTGTTTGTCCTGAAACATCATTCCTGTTGGGGAAAGGGTCTGGTCACATTTGCAGTCAAGGATGAAATCCAGTAATTGGGAATTAAGGGCGAAAGATTTCCTTAAGCATATTTCGCAATGGGTTCAAGCTGGTCACATGGATTTTCCCCAATGACCAACAGAAGTTTGTTTGGTTTGACTTCTGTTTGAGTTCGGCTTCATACATTATTACACTGTTGACAACAGACGATGCAAAATTTCGCTGACCACAACTTATATGTTACTCACAAGTCGTCATTTTTGATTTGGGGCTCTGAATATACAAGTTAATGAATGTTTTGATTTAATTTGTGAATTAACTACTTCAGTTTGTTCTGGTCAGAAGGCTTGGACATAGTCACTAGAGTAGTATGGATTACTTTTCCAATACTTTTTTGTTGTAGAAAACTTTCAGGCATTTTAATTATATCTATGGAAACTTGTGCAGAAGAAAGAAAGTCATACAGGTTCGGCATGACATGACAGAATTAAACGATTTTTAGTTGAACAATTCTTTTAAATGCAACATATTGCAATTGGAGGCACTGCTATGCAATACAACAATCTTAGGAAACAAACACATGATACATCTCAGTATGATCTGAAAGTGCACTCGAGGAGGATGATAACCGGAATCACGTCCTCCGAATCAATGGACATTATGTCCTGCAGTATCAGTTACTTTTGACATCTCTTGAGCTGCATGGAGGGTTTGATGGACATGCTCTGAGAGCTCTAACATAAGGTACTCTAACCTCTGAGACACACAAACATGCTCATATACAGAGCTGGTGCATAATTTAAAGGCCGACACTGTAAACACAACCAGAAAACAACAACTGTGTTGTACATTCTCTGAATAAAATATAACTGTCACAGTGTCTGGGTTGTTGTTCCCCGGGGTTCCACTAGATGTCCTCCTTCTCACGGTGCCTGTCCCAGATCACTTCCTGTTCCCTTATATGGTCACCTTCCTCCTTGTTACCTGATTGATTGTTCACCCCACCTGTCTCCTGTTTCCCAATTATCCTTCTGTGTATAAATACCCAGTCTGTCTTAGTCTATGTCACGGAGTCCTTGTCTGATGTCATTGTGTTTCAGGTCCATCAGTCTTGCTTTGTCTTACCCTATGTGTCTCATTCTCTCGTTCCACCAGACTTCCTCTACCTTGCCGTTCTTCCGAGTTCCCCGTTTCATCCGGTTCCCTTTTTGTTTGATTTGTCTCTCATGACTGTTTATTTTGTATTTACCCCTCTGTTTAAATAAAACCCTTACCTGCATTTGGATCTACCCTCTCTTTGTGTTTTTCCCCAATACCTGTCGTGACAGAAGGACTCCGTCATGCCTAGATCCAGCGGTGTGGGATTTCGAATCGGTTCCCCAGCCACCATGGAGGAACGGAGGGGGAGATACCAGAACTTAATCACCCTTCATCAAGAGGGAAGTGAGGTGGGTGGTCTGGCGCAATTGTTTTGGACTATGGCAGTCGGGCTAGGTTACAATGATGCAGCACTAAAGGATTTATTTAATAATTGCCTGGATGATCCTTTACCTTCATGGGAGATGAAGGGGTTAGAGATACTGGACTTTTGGGGGTTTACCAATTACCTGCACCATCGTGCCCAGTGGAATGCAACAACCACACCAGAGTGTCCAGACAAGGCTGCCAGCTCAGCCCCACAGCACAAGATGGGCGCCAGCCCAACCCCACAGCACAGGATGGCCGCCAACCCAGCCCCACAACCCAAGATGGCCACCAGCCCAGCCCCACAGCCCAAGATGGCCGCCAACCTAGCGTCACAGCCCAAGATGGCCGCCAGCCCAGCACCACAGCACAAGATGGCCGACTCAACGCCACCGACTCCCCATCGTAGAGGGCGGAGGAGGAGAAAGGCAGCTGCTATTCCCGAGGCGGAGCCCGAGGCAGTTCCCGAGGCGGAGCCCGATGCAGTTCCCGAGGCGGTGCCCGATGCAGTTCCCGAGGCGGTTCCCGATGCTGTTTCCGAGGCGGTGCCCGATGCAGTTCCCGAGGCGAAGCCCGATGCAGTTCCCGAGGCGGTGCCCGATGCTGTTTCCGAGGCGGTGCCCTATGCAGTTCCCGAGGCGGAGCCCGATGCAGTTCCCGAGGCGGAGCCCGATGCAGTTCCCGAGGCGGTGCTCGATGCAGTTTCCGAGGCGGTGCCCGATGCAGTTTCCGAGGCGGTGCCCGATGCAGTTTCCGAGGCGGTGCCCGATGCAGTTTCCGAGGCGGTGCCCGATGCAGTTCCCGAGGCGGTGCCCGATGCAGTTCCCGAGGCGGAGCCCGATGCAGTTCCCGAGGCGGAGCCCGATGCAGTTCCCGAGGCGGTGCCCGATGCTGTTCCCGAGGCCGAGGTCGTTCCCGAGGTGGTGCCCGATGCTGTTCCCGAGGCGAAGCCCGATGCAGTTCCCGAGGCAGTGCCCGATGCTGTTCCCGAGGCGGTGCCCGATGCTGTTTCCGAGGCGGTGCCCGATGCAATTCCCGAGGCGGAGCCCGATGCAGTTCCCGAGGCGGAGCCCGATGCAGTTCCCGAGGCGGTGCCCGATGCTGTTTCCGAGGCGGTGCCCGATGCAGTTCCCGAGGCGGAGCCCGATGCAGTTCCCGAGGCGGTGCCCGATGCAGTTCCCGAGGCGAAGCCCGATGCAGTTCCCGATGCAGTTCCCGAGGCGGTGCCCGATGCTGTTTCCGAGGCGGTGCCCTATGCAGTTCCCGAGGCGGAGCCCGATGCAGTTCCCGAGGCGGTGCTCGATGCAGTTCCCGAGGCGGTGCTCGATGCAGTTCCCGAGGCGGTGCCCGATGCAGTTCCCGAGGCGGAGCCCGAGGCAGTTCCCGAGGCGGAGCCCGATGCAGTTCCCGAGGCGGTGCTCGATGCAGTTCCCGAGGCGGTGCCCGATGCAGTTTCCGAGGCGGTGCTCGATGCAGTTCCCGAGGCGGTGCCCGATGCAGTTTCCGAGGCGGTGCCCGATGCAGTTCCCGAGGCGGTGCCCGATGCTGTTCCCGAGGCGAAGCCCGATGCAGTTCCCGATGCAGTTCCCGAGGCGGTGCCCGATGCTGTTTCCGAGGCGGTGCCCTATGCAGTTCCCGAGGCGGAGCCCGATGCAGTTCCCGAGGCGGTGCTCGATGCAGTTCCCGAGGCGGTGCTCGATGCAGTTCCCGAGGCGGTGCCCGATGCAGTTCCCGAGGCGGTGCCCGATGCAGTGCCCGAGGCGGTGCCCGAGGCGGAGCCCGATGCTGTTCCCGAGGCGGAGCCCGATGCTGTTCCCGAGGCGGAGCCCGATGCTGTTCCCGAGGCGGAGCCCGATGCTGTTCCCGAGGCGGTGCCCGATGCTGTTTCCGAGGCGGTGCCCGATGCTGTTTCCGAGGCGGTGCCCGATGCAGTTCCCGAGGCGGAGCCCGATGCAGTTCCCGAGGCGGAGCCCGATGCAGTTCCCGAGGCGGTGCCCGATGCTGTTTCCGAGGCGGTGCCCGATGCAGTTCCCGAGGCGGAGCCCGATGCTGTTTCCGAGGCGGAGCCCGATGCAGTTCCCGAGGCGGAGCCCGATGCAGTTCCCGAGGCGGTGCTCGATGCAGTTCCCGAGGCGGTGCCCGATGCAGTTCCCGAGGCGGTGCCCGATGCAGTTCCCGAGGCGGTGCCCGAGGCGGAGCCCGATGCTGTTCCCGAGGCGGAGCCCGATGCTGTTCCCGAGGCGGAGCCCGATGCAGTTCCCGAGGCGGTGCCCGATGCTGTTCCCGAGGCGGTGCCCGATGCTGTTTCCGAGGCGGTGCCCGATGCAGTTCCCGAGGCGGAGCCCGATGCAGTTCCCGAGGCGGAGCCCGATGCAGTTCCCGAGGCGGAGCCCGATGCTGTTCCCGAGGCGGTGCCCGATGCTGTTTCCGAGGCGGAGCCCGATGCTGTTTCCGAGGCGGAGCCCGATGCTGTTTCCGAGGCGGAGCCCGATGCAGTTCCCGAGGCGGAGCCCGATGCAGTTCCCGAGGCGGAGCCCGATGCAGTTCCCGAGGCGGTGCCCGATGCAGTTCCCGAGGCGGTGCCCGATGCAGTTCCCGAGGCGGTGCCCGATGCAGTTCCCGAGGCGGTGCCCGATGCAGTTCCCGAGGCGAAGCCCGATGCGGTTCCCGATGCAGTTCCCGAGGCGGTGCCCGATGCTGCTTCCGAGGCGGAGCCCGATGCAGTTCCCGAGGCGGTGCTCGATGCAGTTCCCGAGGCGGTGCTCGATGCAGTTCCCGAGGCGGTGCCCGATGCTGTTCCCGAGGCGGAGCCCGATGCTGTTCCCGAGGCGGAGCCCGATGCAGTTCCCGAGGCGGTGCCCGATGCTGTTCCCGAGGCCGAGGTCGTTCCCGAGGCGGTGCCCGATGCAGTTCCCGAGGCGGAGCCCGATGCAGTTCCCGAGGCGGAGCCCGATGCAGTTCCCGAGGCGGAGCCCGATGCTGTTCCCGAGGCGGTGCCCGATGCTGTTCCCGAGGCGGTGCCCGAGGTTGTTCCCGAGGCGGTGCCCGATGTTGTTCCCGAGGCGGTGTCCGTTACAGTTCCCGAGGCGGTGACCACAAGGCCGTGGTGGTCTTCGGCTCCGCCCTGGGAGACTCTGGCGGTGACCACGAGGACGTGGTGGTCATCCGCTCCGCCCTGGGGGACTCTGGCGGTGACCACGAGGACGTGGTGGTCGTCCACTCCACCCTGGGGGACTCTGGTGATGACCATGAGGACGTGGTGGTCTTCTGCTCCGACCTACTGGACTCCGGCCTCGACCACAGAGACGTGGTGGTCTTCCGCTCCGCCCTGGAGGGCTCTGGCCTTGACCACACGGCTGTGGTGGTCATCTGCTCCGTCCTATTGGACGCCTCAACATGTCCTTCATGGACTTATGTTTTGTGTTTTTTGAGTTCTGTTTCTGTCTGTTCTCTTTAGTTTAGTCTGGCCCTCCGTCCCTCCCCTTGTACCTCCTCCGGTCCTCCTCCCTCCTGATCTCCCGGTTTTATGTATCATTTCTGGTGTTTGTCCCCCATGTGTTCCTTTTCTGGCCCTCCGTCCCTCCCCCTGAGCCTCCACCTGTCCGCCTCCCTCCTGGTCTCTGTGTCATGTTTTGTCTTTAAGCGTCTGGTAGCCGCTCCGTAGAGGGGGGGTACTGTCACAGTGTCTGGGTTGTTGTTCCCCGGGGTTCCACTAGATGTCCTCCTTCTCACGGTGCCTGTCCCAGATCACTTCCTGTTCCCTTATATGGTCACCTTCCTCCTTGTTACCTGATTGATTGTTCACCCCACCTGTCTCCTGTTTCCCAATTATCCTTCTGTGTATAAATACCCAGTCTGTCTTAGTCTATGTCACGGAGTCCTTGTCTGATGTCATTGTGTTTCAGGTCCATCAGTCTTGCTTTGTCTTACCCTATGTGTCTCATTCTCTCGTTCCACCAGACTTCCTCTACCTTGCCGTTCTTCCGAGTTCCCCGTTTCATCCGGTTCCCTTTTTGTTTGATTTGTCTCTCATGACTGTTTATTTTGTATTTACCCCTCTGTTTAAATAAAACCCTTACCTGCATTTGGATCTACCCTCTCTTTGTGTTTTTCCCCAATACCTGTCGTGACAATAACTGACTGTGCACATCTATCTATCTATCTATCTATCTATCTGTCTGTCTGTCTGTCTGTCTGTCTGTGTTACTAACATAATTCCTATAAACAGATTTTTTTTTTCTATGTAAACAGTATATTTCTAGTCCACATTAAATATATCATGCAAATGTTATTGGGTTTACCATACCATTATCTTGATCTTGACCTGACTTACATGATCAGGAGTTTTGGGTTTCATTGGGTTTCATTCTGTACAGACAAGCTCAGTGAGCTATACTTAAACAGCAATGCACCGATAATTTAGCCAATACCGATAAACCGATAATAGTACTTATTCCTAGTTATTTTTCCTAGTTACTTTTATTTTTTAGTTTTACTCGTTAATTTATTTAGTTTTATTGTATTCCTTTTGTATATTTATATGAAATTTGTTTGTTTTAGTTATAGTAATTTTAGTACTTCAACTTATTTTATTTCAGTTCAATTAGTTGTCAACATAAATTTTCTAATTGTAAAGTTTATGTAATATTTATATTTTTACCTAATTTCAGCTTTATTTTAATTGCAGAAAATGATGTTAAACAAATTTCATTAGCAATATCAAACAATCAATTATATCTGATGAATGTCAAATATTAAATGTAACTGTATACTCCAGTCCAGTTTAAATAAAAGTAAACAATTAAAAAAAAAAATTATATATATTGAAAAAAACGTAAAAACTTTTTTTAAGTGAATTTATTTGGCAAAGAACTGTATGAAAAATTTATATTTATATCAATATTTAGATTTGTTAACGGTGTAAACATTAGTATTGATTTTAAAGATTATCTTTGACAGAGTCTGAGATTATGGCAAAGATAATCTAAATAACCAAGTGATACCGATAATTTACGGCACTGATATATTGTGCATTCCAAATGCATCACTAAACTTATATTCCATGTTTTTACAAACTAAGTGGCAAGTCAATATCATTATGTAGTTATTGTTTTGAACACAGAACATTCCTTAAATTGCCAGATATAATTTTTGGATAAAATTGGATCTAAACTATCCCTAGACATACTTTACAGATTCAGAATGTAAGTATCAAGCACATAAAATACATCCTGTTAAAGCCAAGCAAGGTGATGAGTGTCAGCCTACGCCATTCACAAATCCACAATCATGCACATACATTAGAGTGACGTCTCGTGACACAGCTGCAGTCAGCAGATCATACTCACAGTCGTTCTGTGTTCTTTGGTATATTTCGTGGCACGTTTTTGAAGGCAAGTCCATGGCAGTCCACAGTGGTGCCTGTGCAGGAGCAGTGAGGAGGACATGCTCCAGACTGACCCGTCAGGAGAAGGGCGCACAGCAAACCCCAGATCCACCAACCACAGCTGGGAAGCATCAGTTCAGCATTCAGACAGCCAGTCCTGACCGGCATCTCTAACCCAAAGCTCAAAGAAGTGCGTCTGAACCTCTATGGATGCTGCAAATGCCCAAACATGTACTACAGGACCGTTATCACTTCTTGAAACACTCAAAATGTCAAAAACAAAGAGTGAAAGTAAAGCCAACAGACCGCAGATCCCTCAGGAATAACAGAACTTGTTATTTTCTTCTCTCCAGACTGTTTTTTTGGCTGGTCTTTGTGTGATGCTTGTCTTTCTACAGTGATCCCCTCTCTCTCTCTCTCTCTCTCTCTCTCTCTCTCTCTCTCCCCTTCTGTCTTTCTTGCTCTTTCTTTCCTCCAGGGTAGAGCTCTGGAAAAAAAAAAAGACAGACTCGTGCAATCTCCCACACTCGTCCTCCCTCATTCACATATAGGCATCGTCCATCAAAGGATCTACAAATCACAGCTTCTAACTCCTCCCAGTCAATATTACACCCTCCAACGGTTTCTAACGGTCACACACACACACACACAGTAATGGGAGACCTGCAGATGTCCTGCTCTCTCTCTCTCTCTCTCTCTCTCTCTCTCTCTCTCTCTCTCTGGGTAATTACAGTCTCTGGCTGCGTGGGGTCTGGACGAGGAAGAGGGAGGAGGACGAGGCTCTACAAACACAAGAACTGAGCATTTATGTGCACACAAGTATAACTTTATGGAAGAATATGTTTAGGGAAAGATATATAAAATGTATTATTTACAGCGCAATCGATAGTTATTTTTTGTAAACGGAAAGGCTGTACTAAGTACATGTTGTAAACTCTAAGCTAGGTTTAATAAGTTATTTGTTTTAACTTGGACATTTCTCATTCCATAGACAAATTACCCAATCAAGCAATGGACCATGAATATAAACTATAATTATATATATACATTGCTCTCTTTATACTTTATTTATTTATATTCATAGTATACTTATATAGTATGTATATATACTACTTATATTCATAGTATACTTATATAGTATGTATATATACTACTGTATGTGTGTGTGTGTGTGTATATATAATACAGTATATGAATTAGTGACTGAATATATATATATATATATATATATATATATATATATATATATATATATATATATATAAGCATCACACTGCCTCCGCCGGCTTGCCTTCTTCCCAAAGTGCACCTTCCCATCAGAACCAGTATTAATTGTCTTGAGTTTGCTGAATTGGACCACATACATGCCTATGGGACATGCCCCCCCCCCCCCCCCCCCATCATATGAAACCTAACACTGAATGTGAGTGAAGAGTGTAAGATATTAATGTAAACAGCTTTAGAGATTATTATGAGAGTTATTGAGAGAGCTTGAAGTCGCTAGACTGATCTGAAATTGTTCTTTGCTCTCTCTCTGTACAACAAAAGTGTTATGGGCTAATTAGTTACTTGTAACAATGTTTTAAATAAATTCACATTAAATACAAAGTCAATCGTATAAAACATTTTCGTAAAAACAATTTTGGTATAACACCGATATCTGGCACGGATTTTTATGCAAAGTCCTAATGGAATATGTCCCAAAACACACTACAACAAACCATTTTTAATGGTTTTAATGGGTAAAAGTTGGTGGTTTGTATTTTTTATTTATTTATTTATTTATTTATTTTAGTGGAAACCAAGAACAATTTCTTTGAAGGGTTCAAGGGTTTTTTTTTTGTTGTTGTTTTTTTCTCAGTAGGGACATAAGCCTATATCAGTTATACAGTGGTACAGTGGCTGCTGTGTCAAGATAAGCATGATATTTTTTTTCTGATATTATTACCTGTGATGTAGCGCCTCCTAGTGGTCAAAACTACCGCACAAACAGTTTTAACTACTATAAAAATAAATGTAAAAAAAAAATGAATAAAAAAATGAGACCGTGTCAAATCAATGATTTTCCAAACGTTACATCACATCTCTTCCAACAGACACCTGCGCACGTGTATGTTCAGTAATATTAAACTTGAAAACTCGCGTGCATGCAAAAGATGTTTCTAAAATATTTCCAGCCATTTCAACAATCTAACCACCCCGTTTGCATAATTTTAGGCTTAAAATATAGATTTATAGAAAAAACATTTAAGTTTGAGCACTAAAATTGGAGGAAAAAATTCATCAGTCAGATATAAAACCCACAGTAGTCGAGGGAATGTGCATTTGGACAGCGCCTGTAACCAAACACATCTATAAATGATGGACAATGAAAGGAAGTGACATCACATACACACTGACCTTATGAACACAGAGCAACCATTGCATCCTTCCCATGATCCTCTCCACCTCACTTGTAACATATAAAACCTCCCAAACACCTCGCCAAGACCCTTGACACGCACCCAAAACCCTCAAAATCAACCCTGAAACAACAGTCAGTAAAGAAACATGGCTGCTTTGTGCACTTCTCAATATAAAAACACAAATTTATCATACACTGAAATGAATTTTTATACAAAAATACACAAACCTTCTTGACTTAGTGGTTAAACAACATGGAAACTTTCTTAAGCTGATGATTTACACCAGTAAAGCAAGCTCAGGTTTTAAAATAGGCACATTTATGGAAACAAATACCAGTTTATACACAGACCTCTAAATGATAATAATACACTTTTGAAAGTAAATTTTGTCCATCGTTCCCTTAAAATCAGATTAAAGCATAAACTGAGTGATTTATGCAAGTTATATGGTCCAGACATCAGCACACACTTCCACACACACAAATATATTACACCTCGACAATATGAATGAGCTGAGTGAGTTAATCTGGTCATGGGTCAGTTATACACATCCAGTGGTTTACCCATCAACACCTGAACAGCTTAAAAACATACAACGAATAATAATAATAATAATAATAATAATAATGATAATGATAATAATTCACATATCAAATTAAGTTAGTCTCAACTTCTAGTATGTTACAACAATACCAAAACAAAGGCTGAGATACACTACAATACTTTTGCCCCATTTCCCTGCTTTACTGAAATCTGTTACAGAATCTGTAAAAGTCGTTTAGTTAAAGGTGCAGTGTGTAGATTTTAGCGTCATCTAGCGGTGAGGTTGTGAATTGCAACCAACGTCTCAGTCCCCCGCTCACCCCTCCCCTGAGAGAGCTAATTATTCAAAACATCGATGCTATTGCTATTATAACTGTTTTTAATATATTAATATATTGTTATATAAACCCACACAATGTAATTATTGTAAAAATGAATGGCAACATAATAAAAAAAAGCCACCTAAAGAGGTCTGTGGCTATTAAAATAACCTAAACTTGGAGAACCTAAATGAAAAACATTTGAATTAACTAACCGAAATATGTTTAAGCTGAAGAAGTACATTTCTTCAAATAAAACACTGAAATGAAAATAAAGCTAAATAAAAATTACAAATGTTTCCGTGGCAAGTCATTGAAATAAAAATAATGAAGTACTAAATTCACTAAAACTAGAGCTGAAATAAAAATAAAGCTATATGTTATGAAAGTAACAAAAGCACATGTATAATGTGATCTGCTCTCTCAGACTGTCCCCAGGGACCCGAAACAGACCCTGCACATGCAGATCTACAGGAACACAACATCTCTTCACTCTTTACTTTGAAGAAAGTCATGATATTCATTCAAAAACTGCAAAATACAGTTGAATTTCATAGTGGATGTTTAAAAAAAAGCATTGTGCTTATAAAGACACATTTAGCCTAGTTTGGCAACATTTTGTGAGCAAAATCCAGTCATTTCAATAGAAATCCATGCAATCAGGAAACTTGAAGTGATATTGATAATAATACATATCACAATAATGTCAAAAACAATGACAGTAAAAAGCATGATTTATTTTTAATAAATCACACACACACATAAATAATAAATATGATAACTAATATTAAATCTCACCAATTATAGCAAAAATGTATGTAGTGCAGTGATAATATAATAATAAATTATTTAATTAATTAATTTTTTATATCGCAAAAATGTACATAATATATTATCATAGTGTTAATAATAATAATTAATAATAATGCATGATTTTATATATATATATATATATATATATATATATATATATATATATATATATATATATATATATATATATATATATTTCATTATAACAAAAAATGTATATAATAAACAATAATAATAATTATTTTATTTTGCAGAATATCCACACAATCAGGAACTTGGCATCAGGTTGAAGATGGTAACTTGAAATTATCAAAATCTTTGTAACACCTGAATTTATGTATATTAAAATGAATTTATGTTATATTTACAGCTGAACTTATTCTATAGAAGTGTCTTCAATTTATTTGGGAACCAAATACTTCTGAAGACACCAATCAGTTCCTGACATTAGTTTCGGTCATTACTGTCGACTGCAATGAATCTAGAGCCGTCCAGTCGATAGCAAAACCCAGCGGCAGGAAACTAACGAAGAGCAATAGGAAAACTTCAGAAAACTTCCCAAAACAGATGATGTCATTCTCACACTGACGGTTATTCAATAGTTTTTGTCAATAGCGTCTGAAATCTTCCCACAGAAGAATCACAGATGAATCCACCACTAACTCAAAGGTATACTGACAACAGCCTGGTTGTAAATTTGTAGGAAGCATGAAGACGAATTAATGTTCACAGCAGGATGAAACAGAGAAAGCAAAGGAAAAGGAATGCATTAAAAAAAAACATGCAATTAAACATACAGTGACTTAAATACATATTTGTCATAATAATAAAGTTTTTAATTTCTGTATTAAAATGTAACTTTTATATTTTTTGAGAGGCATAAGGTAATAAAATGTCAGGGTTATATAATTGTACTATTATCACATTAAATTAAAAAAAAAAAAAGTAATTTGTCAACTCTTATTATTATTTCTGAAATATATATTTAAACAAAACTGCATCACTTTTCATTAATATCTTTTGTCATGTGGTGCAACCAACCTGCAAAAAAAGTCAATAAATCTCTTAGAATATCCAATAATTTTAATAAACTAAGCCAAAGGTTGGTTCAGGTTTAAAATGTCATGTGGTGCGACTCAAAAACTCAATATTTATGAATTAATAATTCATGATATTTGTAAAAAATACTTTTCAAAATACACTGAAAAACATATTTTAAAAAAAGTTGAAAATAATGACTAAGATGTGACACATATATTCAGGATGTAAGAAAAATATGTTATTTCTTTTTACTTGGGAGTTACACCAAATGACATCAAAATGAATCATTACTTTTCTTTAGTTTTATATGCTCTGATAGTGGCCTTCAGCTCTTCTGCATCCTTGGGTCTGGCATATCACATCTTCCTCTTCACCATATAACATAGATTTTTCTATGGGGTTAAGGTCAGATGAGTTTGCTGGCCAATTAAGAACAGTGATACAATGGTCCTTAAACCAGGTACTGGTAGCTTTGACACTGTGTGCAGGTGCCAAGTCCTGTTGGAAAATGAAATCTGCAACTCCATAAAGTTGGTCAGCAGCAGGAAGCATGAAGTGCTCTAAAACTTCCTGGTATACGGCTGTGTTGATCTTGGACCTAAAAAAACACAGTGGACCAACACCAGCAGATGGCATGTGGTACATGTGTTTTGCATTTTGTCGTTGATGCGGATTTAGATTCTCCTTGTAACTCTGTTTGCCTGATCTTGTAAATAGTTGTATATTATTGTAAATATAGAGGGTTGGGAGGAAGTAAGGAGTTTGACGCCATCTTGTTTATTGTTACAGTTTGATCTCTGTTTTGGTTAGGAAGTTAGGTTAAAATATTGTACTTTTATTTTATTTTATTTTATTTTATTTTATTTTGATTAGGGTTTAGGAAAGAAATCTTAAACTAAATTTTTTTTTTCTATTATTTTGACCTGGTCAACTCCTGAAGGAAATTCCCTATTTACTTATTTTCGTGGTTGTATTTTTGTTTGGTTCAATTTAAACCCCTCAAAAGAATCCACATGGCACCCCAAACCATCACTGACCAGGGAAACTTTACACTGGATCTCAAGCAACATGGATTGTGTGCCTCTCCTCTCTTCCTCCAGACTCTAGGACCCTGATTTCCAAAGGAAATACAAAATTTACTTTCATCAGAGAACATAACTGTGGACCACTCAGCTCCAGTCCAGTCCTTTTTGTCTTGAGATGCTTCTGATGCTGTCTGATGTTCAAGAGTGGCTTGACACAAGGAATGAGAAGCTGAAACCCATGTCTTGCATACGTCTGTGTGTAGTGGTTCTTGAAGCACTGACTCCAGCTGCAGTCCACTCTTTGTGAATCTCCCCCACATTTTTGAATGGGTTTTGTTTCACAATCCTCTCCAGGGTGAAGTTATCCCTGTTGCTTGTACACTTTTTTCTATCACATCTTTTCCTTCACATCCCCTCTCTATTAATGTGCTTGAATACAGAGATCTGTGAACAGCCAGCCTCTTTTGCAATGACCTTTTGTGTCTTGCCCTCCTTGTGCAAGGTGTCAATGGTCATCTTTTGGACCACTGTCAAGTCAGCAGTCTTCCCCATGATTGTGTAGCCTACAGAACTAGACTGAGAGAACATTTAAAGGCCTTTGCAGGTGTTTTGAGTTAATTAGCTGATTAGAGTGCGGCACAATATTCTAATCTTCTGAGATACTGAATTTGGGTTCCTCTTCAGGAACTCGAGCTGCGACGAAACGCTTTGGGGAATGCGTTTAGCGTGAGCGACTCTGAATATGATATCTAATCTGTCTTATAGAAGAGTGTGACATCACAGGCTGGGTGACGAAAGCAACCAGGAAGCTAATAGGCACGAGCCGCGCAGTTGGCTTCAGCTTCTGCGTTTTCAGCAAGCGCTCTGTGTGTGCATGTCATTCTGACTTGTCAGTCTTATTTATTGTTATTTGTCACTATTAGCTCCTCAAAGAGTAAGCAATAGTCAAAGAGCAAAGCTAAGACGAGACATCTGAAAGGCGAATCCAGATCACGTTTCAGATTGTGTGTTCATCACGAGTGAGAATACACGGTCTGTGCACGGTCTGCCTGGGATTGAGGCACGCTGTTTCGGCTCTTGAGGCAGCCGACTGCCTGCACTGGTACAAGTCTTCGCCAGCGTTCCTCGCGGTGTCGGTCCTGCTTTCGCCGAGGCAGAGCAGCGCCTGCACTCGCTGGGTTCGCAGATAAGATCTGCTGGAGGGTAGGGAGATGGGCGCATCCCTATTTCCTACCTCACCCGCCAGATCTGCCCTATCTCTAGGTGTGGAAGCCCGAGTGCTGCGGTCCTTCCCCCCCAAGTGACGGCCGTGACGCACCGCCTTTTTTTCTCCGAGGAGATTGAAACGGAGGGCGTCGATGGGCTCGCAGTTGCACAAACATAAGCTGCATAAACATCATTTGCACAGACAAACAGTTACACAAGCATCAGTTTCACAAACATATTATGCCTAACTGTATAACAAGCAGCATTAATGAGGAGCGCAGCTCACGCAGTCAGCTCTCGAAAAAAAATAATAATAAAGGGGCTGACTGTGCTTCTCGCGTATCTAAGGACGGGGCGAAGACGGCTCTGCCTATCTCCACCCGTATTCCTTAGATTCAAAGTTCATTCTCGAGGTTCGGAAGCACGCGAAACGGTTCCTTCCCCCTCTGTGAACTCAAAGCACACAGTAGAAAAAGCTACCGTATTAAGTTCGGCTCTGTACCGTCGATATTCAACGGGGTCATTGCGACGATGGTCGGCCCCGGGCAGAGTCTGGTTATGGAACAAGAAGAGAAATCCTATTATAGAAGGAGGCCATCGAGGCGGTCCCTCCTCAAGATAGGGATTCCAGGTTCTACAGCCGGTATTTCACAGTTCCAAAGAAGGATGGGTGGGTTGCGTCCGATTATAGACTTGAGGGTCTTAAATCATTCGGTTACGAGATTGAAGTTCAAAATGCTTACGATCAAGCACGTTGTAGGTCAGATCAGGTCCGAGGATACAATATATCTCAAAGATGCATACTTCCACATTTCCATCCTTCCACAACATAGGAAGTTTCTGAGGTTCGCTTTCGGGGGCGAAGCCTACCAATATCGAGTACTTCCCTTCGGCCTTGCACTCTCACCCCGCACGTTCACAAAATGTGTAGACGCGGCTCTGGTTCCCCTGCACATGCAGAGCATCCGCATTTTCAACCACATCGACGATTGGTTGATTTTAGCTCAGTCAAGAGCAGGTTGCAGCTCGGCATCGAGATGTCGTTCTCGCCCATATGGGGGAGCTGGGTTTGAGGCTGAACGCCAAGAAGAGTGTACTTTCTCTGGTTCAGAGAATCACCTATCTAGGCGTAGTATGGGATTCGACCACGATGCAGGCACGATTGTCCCCTGTTCGTATCGAGTTGATCCTCATCTCAGTCGAGAGAGTCAAAGAAGGCCAGTCACTTACTGTCAAACAATTTCAGAGATTGTTGGGTCTGATGGCAGCTGCGTCCAACCTGATACCTCTTGGCCTGCTGTACATGACACCCCTACAGTGGTGGCTCAAGACCAAGGGATTTTCCCCGAGGGGCGGCGCTGCCTCCGTGCCTTAAACATGTGGAAGAAACCTTGGTTCTTGAATCAGGGCCCGGTGCTGGGAGCTCCTTGTCGCCGTGTAATACTAGCGACGGACACATCTCTCACCGGCTGGGGTGCGGTCATGAGTGGCCACCCTGCCCGTGGTCTGTGGAACGGTCGCCATCTAACATGGCATATCAATTGTCTAGAAATGCTATCAGTTTATCGTGCACTGAAGCACTTCCTCCCAGATCTAAGGGGTCACCATGTGTTGGTGCGCACCGACAACACATCGGTGGTCTCTTACATCAACCACCAGGGAGGTCTGCGTTCGCGCCCTTTATACAAGCTGGCGCACCAGATCCTGGTGTGGTCCCAGAGCAAACTCCTCTCATTAAGAGCAGTATATATTCCTGGGAAACTAAATATGGGAGCAGACATACTGTCGAGGCAGGGACTGAGGCCCGGGGAATGGAGACTTCACCCAGAGGTGGTGAAGCAGATATGGAGAGTATTTGGCAGGGCTCAAGTAGACCAATTTGCAACTCAAGAGACATCACAATGTCCCCTTTGGTTCTCTCTAGTTTATCCAGCTCCTCCGGGACTGAACGCTATGGTACAGACCTGGCCGAGGCTTCGTCTGTACGCCTTTCCCCATTGCTCTGCTCTCGGGAGCTCTGGCGAGAGTACGCCGGGATGGGGTCTGTCTGTTATTAGTAGCCCCGTTCTGGCTGGGCCGAGTATGGTTCGCATATCTGGTCTCGCTCTTTGACGGCTCTCCATGGGAGATACCGATCAGGACAGACCTACTCTCACAGGCGCAGGGTATGATAATTCACCCTCGCTCAGAGTTGTGGAAGCTGTGGATGTGGCCCCTGAGGGGGCACAACTGTTAGCAGCTGGTCTCTCAACTGAGGTTGTTGAGACCCTCCTCCAATCCAGAGCTCCCTCAACGAGGAAACTGTACGCCCTGAGGTGGAAACTCTTCACCTCATGGTGCAGAGACCGCCAGCTAGACCCAGCAAACTGCCCAGTTGGTACAGTTCTGGAGTTTCTACAGGCCAGGCTCTCTGCAGGGTTGACCCACTCCACGCTGAAGGTCTACGTGGCGGCCATTGCGGCCTACCATGCCCTTCTTGATGGCCAGTCTTTGGGAAGACACCCCTTAGTTACATGTTTCCTCCGCGGTGCGCTGAGGCTGAGACCTCCAGTACAGTCTCGTGTTCCCCCCGGGACTTGGGTGTGGTGTTAGAGGCTCTTTGCAAATATCCATTCAACCGATTCAAGATATCTCAGACAGACATCTGACTCTTAAAACCGCCTTTCTGTTGGCCATTACCTTTCTGAGGAGAATAGGAGATTTACAGGCCCTCTCAGTGGCCCCTACCTATCTTGATTTTGCACCTGGCAATGACCAAAGTGTTCATATATCCTTGAGCGGGATATGTTCCTAAGGTGCCCTCTATCACACCACAACCTGTAGTGCTGCAGGCCTTCTGTCCTCCTCCCTTTCGGGAGCCCAACCAAGAGAAGCTAAATTGTGTGTGTCCAGCTCGAGTGCTGGATGCATACGCCCACAGAGCTGCCCTGTGGAGAAAAATGTACCAATTGCTTGCATGCTGCAGTCCCCCCAAGAGGGGTTTTCCTGCTTCTAAGCAGACTATTAGTCGTTGGATAGTTGAGACTATCAATGCCACTTTGAGTCCTCTGGTCGTCCCCCGCTGTCGGGAGCCAAGGCTCACTCTACATGGGGTATGGCGGCCTCCAAGGCCTTTCTAGCAGGTGCGTCCATGCTGGACATCTGTAATGCTGCAGGTTGGTCCACGCCTTCTACTTTTGCAAGATTCTATGGCTTAGACATGTCACTCCAGGCACTTCATTCCTTTCGTCCTAAGCTGTGCTCTTCGTGTACACACTAGGCAGTGGTTTGGTAGTCTGGCAGCGTTGGTACTCAATCCCCAAAGCGTTTCGACGCAGCTCGAGTTCCTGAAGAGGAACGTCTCTAGGTTACGTATGTAACCCTAGTTCCTCGAGGGAACGAGATGCTGCGTCTCGAAGGCCAGACCCCCATCACCCCTGCTGGCACTTGCTGGTACTCGAAGCTGAAGCCAGCTGCGCGGCTCGTGCCTTTATAGCTTCCTGGTCACTTACGTCACCCCGCCTGTGACATCACACTCTTCTATAAGACAGATTAGATATCATATTCAGAGTCTCTCACGCTAAACGCATTCCCCAAAGCGTTTCGACGCAGCGTCTCGTTCCCTCGAGGAACTAGGGTTACATACGTAACCTAGAGATGATTTTCCTTAGTTGTCAGTTATAATCATCAAAATGAAAAGAAATAAACATTTGAAATATATCAGTATGTGTGTAATGAATGAATATAATATACAAGTTTCACATATTGAATGGAATTAGTGAAATAAATCAACTTTTTGATGATATTCTAATTATATGACCAGCACCTATATATATATCTCAGGTGTGAAGTATATTTAGGCTAAATTATGATTTTGCTTATAGAAATACATTTAACACTTTTGTGCATAGCAATCATGAATCTGTTTGTTAACATAAACAAATCTATAAAATAAACTTGAAAAGATTTACCAAGCTTAAAAATCTTAGCAAACACATGAAAAGTCCACATATGCTTCATCTACTCAAAATATTATAGTAGTTTATAAATATTTAATATCTCTCTCTCTCTATATATATATATATATATATATATATATTATCTACATAAATCAATTCCACTTTTGCATAGTTTGTCACATCAAATTCCACCAATTCCATAACCTTTCCCATTAGGGAAATTGATTTTAAATTGTTGTGCATATACCTATATTTTAAAGTAGCATGTCAGAACACAATCTAAATAAATTACATCTGACGTGAATAATTTATGTAGATCTATAGAATTTTCACACATTCTGTTCTCTGGGAAACATAACAGTGATATAAGGTTTTAGTGCACTTAAAATTGTGCATTTATTTGAAAACAATTGGCAAAACAAATTTAAAACAGAACAAATAAAAAAAATATTGTTGAATTGGCTTAATATATCTCTTTCTATCAATTATATTAACATAAAAAAAGAATGCAAAGACAGTGGCATATAACAGCTGATCTTCAAAGACGTCATTTCATCCTCAGGGTGTACAATAGCATGGCATGCTCGTATTGTACCTGTTCAGGTGTTCACTGTCAGTCTTTTAGGTGTTCACTGTCAGTCTTTTTTTTTGTAGGTGTAAGATGAAGTCATCCAGCAGACGCCACAACAGTTCAAACACTGCTGCTGTTGAGAAATATTTGCCAAAGATCATCATGCAGAGCTAAATTACGTGATCCAACATCTGCATGGACTCCATGATGGCCTCATCCTGAACAAAAATAGTTAGTAAAACAAAGAACATATTAAAGGAATAGTTGATCGAGGCTGACAAAATTTAAAATGTGCTGAAAATCTCCTCATCCTCAGTAGGGATGCAACGATACCACTTTTTCAGAACAGATCCGATCCAATACCGAAAATTCTGAGTATCTGCCGATACCGATCCAATCCGATACAGCACAGTTTTTTTTAAATCAATGTAGAATTTCTATACTTCTCTGTGTTGACCTGATCATCACTCTTTTGTGTGTTAAACACAATCGACTACATATACTGTACACAACTTCATTTTAATGAAAAATAACTAATGAAAAAATAATAATTATTATTATATAATAATATATTATAATACTGTTATAAACTAGGTCAGTGGATTATTCAGCAGCAAAAGATACTCTAGATTCTAGAAAAATCACAGGTGCACAATAATTTTATAAAATCTAGTAAAATAAAAGTCTAAAATCTGGTAAAATGTTACACATTGCTCTTTGTATTGATGTAAAAAAACATTCATGTAAGAACAAGTATATACATTTATATAGAAATATGAAATATGTTTTTTTATGTATAGCAAAGTAGTAAAGGCAGCAACATATCATAGATAGGACAGAACAAGAAAGACTATTAATGATCTTTGATTGTGCAGAAAGGTATTATAAAACTAAAGGCGCCCATATAGAGTGACACAGAGCGCTTATGCATCCCGAGTTTCGGATTTCGATGCATCCCTAAATCCTCAGGAAATCCAAGATGTAGATGAGTTTGTTTTTTCATCAGATTTAAAGAAATATAGCATCACATCACTTGTTCACCAGTGGATCCTGTGCAGTGAATGGGTGCCGTCAGAATGAGAGTCCAAACAGCTGATACAAACATCACAATAATCCACACAACTCCAGTCCATCAGTTAACATCTTGTGAAGTGAAAAGCTGAGTTTATAACAAATCCAGAACCTTTGCTTCTTGTTCAAATGTCTGTATTTCGATGCGAGAGACTACAGAGGATGGACTGCTTCACTGGAGGAAGCGGTATTATGGATTATGGACTCGTATTTTGGCCAGAAGTGACAGTTTCAAGTTAAACCTGATTAATGAGGAATTTTTATTTCTTACAAACATGCAGCTTTTGGCTTCACAAGACGTTAATTCTTGTGTGGTTGACGGCACCCATTGGATCCATTGTAGAGACAGTGATGCAATGCTACATTTCTACAAAGAAAAACTCTGGAAGGTCCAAGGGTGAGAACATCTTCAGCAAATGTTCATTTTTGGGTGAACTATCCCTTTAAATATCATTGCAGGTCTCCACCTAAACGGTTTCTAATGCATCTTTAATCACATTCTAAAAACAAGTTATTTACACTTTATACCAAAATCAAAACAATGATAGAGATAATTAGTTTTCATGCCAGCCTTGTACCTTTTGACACGACTCCAGGAACTCCTCCATTGTGACGACGCCATCATTGTTGCGATCCATTTTCTGAGTGCAAACAGATAAACAATCAATAAATGAATAATTTGAGACCTGTTCTACTAGAAACATGACAAGCATTAGCAGTTTAAAAGAAAGAATAATGAGAATAAATGCTAGTTTTCATTTTATGTTTTTTTCTTCTCATCTTGCGTTTATTTGATCAAAAATACACTAAAAACAGTAATATTGTGAAATATTATTACAATACAAGATAACTGGTTTCTATTTGAATATATAGTAAAATGTAATTTATTCCTGTGATCAAAGCTGAATTTCCAGCATCATTATATCACTCTGATATGCTGATCTGGAGTTTATGACCTGGAAGAAACTTTCGACATGTTCTCTAGGTGCGCTGTCCTCCATACACGGATATGTGTACTTCCCCATCAAATCATAAATAGACTGCATAATATCATTCATCTCCTAAAACAGACAGAACAAATGAATGAATACAGTAATGGCTCCACATAAATGGCCAGATTCTGCACTAGAATAAATGTTCAAATGCACAGTTTAGTACCTCTTTAGTGATGCATCCATCTTTGTTGAGATCATACAAACTAAAGGCCCAACACAGTCTATCAGTGACGGTGCCACGCAAGATGATTGACAGGCCAACCACAAAGTCCTGAAGCCAATGAGAAATACACCAGTAAGTGTAAACGAAAGAACGATCTTAATGTGCAACTTTATGATACATGATAAAATACATGCAAATGATTTTCTTTTCAACTTTTACATAGTTATTATACATTACTATATGCTTTTGAATCAATTAAGTAAATGGTATATTAATTATGTTTATTCATATTAAGTATATGAACAGCAAACTGACCTCAAAATTAACTGCTCCGTTTTTGTGTCTGTCAAAAGCCTCAAACAGGAAATGAGCGTATGCGCTAGAATCTTCAAAAGAATTTAGTGAAACACAGAGGGATTCATAAAGGTCTCTTTAAATTCAGTTAATTAATGGGAGTTGGAACATAGAATTTCACTGGAATTTATAAAGTTGGAACAAATGGAACACTCACCTCCTTGGGGAAAAAAATGAGAGTAGATTAACTTTAAAGTCTCTTCATTCACTAATCCAGTGGGACATTCCTACAGTACATAAAAATAGTCATACACAAAACTATAATCTAAATATTTCAGTATTTCAACTATATTTAATAGCAATAAAACGATTTGAGGAAACAATGGTAAACAAGGATCTTCGATATGTATCCAACACAGAAAAGAAGAAAAATTTGTAAGCGTAAAAAAGCCACATCACGGAAAACCCATCCCGGTTTAATGATAAAAACGTTAAGTATTTGACGAAGTTTTAATTTCGTACAAATTCATACAACATGGAAAACACATTATTTGTATATTTGTACAATAAAAAACCCATGGCTATGAGCTGCTCGTACAAAAATATCACATAAAATAGTTGCGAATTATCACGCGACTTTTCGGAAAAGCACATTTTTGCGAAGAGACTGTCAACAAACCCACAAACTACGAGTAGTCTTTCTTCGTTCACATGTGGCGAAGCTAGCCAATCACAACAGAGCTGATTTACATTTAGAAGTCTTAAAGGTACAGTAACGTTTTTCTGCTCGTTTAATTCTTTAGTGCCGTAGAGAAGAAGAAACACACTTGTATTATAAATATATAAACTTATTGTAGAGTCCATTAATAAATCAAACCCGTAGAGAGCTTACAAAGTCATTAAGGGAAAAGCTTCTCACGTTTTTAAAACCTCTATAGAGGATCTGTAGCTCTGTTTTGGTGAACTTGGTCTGTTCCAGAATTTTTTCCAGACTATCCGGCCTGCAGCACACAGTGGCAAGCTCAAAATCCTCCTCTATACTGTCTAAATGACAGATGAAAACATAAAAATAAATTACACATTAAACTAAAAACAATACTTAATTAATTTCAGAGATATATGCGGAAAGAACGTGCATAAAGTGAGTGGGTCACTTGCTTTGCCTGACTGTTGGCGTGGAGTCCACATGACAGCAGGGCAGAAGTTTGAGGAAGCGCTGTTTCATGCTCTTTCTGCTCGGGCCTGAGGGAGGGTTACCTGCAAAATCATCGGGAAACTGCTTAGCTATGCAGAAAATCATTTAAATTCAATCACAAGGACACAAAACCATTTGCAAAACACGCGGTCTGTCTCAGTCAGTTGGCCCAGTTGGCTGCTCTGGCTTTGATTCAAAAATGAATCGGATCACTGAATCTGGAGAACTGGATTTCACCCAATCATAAGATGAAGGAATATGAGCACATACTTTTCTTTGACCCTTTTGAGTTTACTGGACATGGCATTTGATTTTAGTACGAAAATACCATTAAAGTCGCGTTCACATTTGAGCATTATTAGATGTCAGTTTTACATTCATTCTAAATCATAAACATCTTGAAGACATCTTCTGAACATCTATTTGACCTCTAACAGATGCCAACTTCTTCCAGAAGTAAACACCCACATCAAATAGACGTCTCTGAGATGTACGTGTCAGACGCTTGTTTTATTCCTGATCAGCGTTTTGAAAGAATCGGTTGAATGAATGATTCATGACTGATAAACACAGTCATTTGTCGCCACCTACTAATGTAACCTGCAAAAAACGTTCACGAAAAAATCCCCAAGAATCGTCTTGAAGGCGCAAACAGATAATTATGCCCATGAAAGTATTAAAGTGGCCCATCGAAAACAAACTCTTAAATCAAAACTAATGTGTCATGAAAAAAACATCAAAGTAAAAGTCAGAAACAAAAAGAAAATAATATTCAGAACAGCTTAGATCTTAGATCAGTTTCATTGGGTGTTATTATTACTTACTCCGGATCGTGGTGACAATATGCACTGTATCCCAGTAAACTAGGCTTCATGTTAAAAATACTTTTTCCACTGTGCATAAAAATGTCTAAAATGCAGCTCAATTGGATCTTAAAACACTTAGAAAGCCATGTTTTTCATACGTGTGGTTTCAATTGTTTCTACACATGTTAGTTTGAAAGCTGATCACGATTAATCCATTAAAACACATGTATGTTAGTGAATGAGACTCTAATTTCATTATTTGTGCTATTCCATTTGGTGACGCGAAGAGGCACTGCAATTACAGTCTTCTGCTTTAAATACCAGCTCAGTTCAGGAGTGATTTTGGTCCATTTGTCCATTCTGATCAGGTTTTTTTTAATAGTGATCCATTTTAAAATAGTCCTTCAGGTTGTCAGTTGGATGAGAAGTTGCAAAGACATTTGTTTTTTTTTGTTTGTTTGTTTTTTTTCTCAGTCTCTCATTTGAAGCTACTGAGAGTATTGACAGACAGAAAGGAACGCATGAAGGTCGAAACCAAGATGGACGCAACAACAAAATTAGCTAGCTTATCCGAATCCTCAGAAAGAGCAGAGAGGTGACTAAGATCCTGGAAAAAGATAGCACTAGATTTAGTTTATTAGCTACTTACCTTGTTAATCAACTGGGAAAGTCACATAACCAGATGACTTTTACTAGTTTATAAATCACTCAGAGACCTAGGAGCTACATACAGTATTGTTCAAAATAATAGCAGTACAATGTGACTAACCAGAATAATCAAGGTTTTTCGTATATTTTTTTATTGCTACGTGGCAAACAAGTTACCAGTAGGTTCAGTAGATTCTCAGAAAACAAATGAGACCCAGCATTCATGATATGCACGCTCTTAAGGCTGTGCAATTGGGCAATTAGTTGAATTAGTTGAAAGGGGTGTGTTCAAAAAAATAGCAGTGTGGCATTCAATCACTGAGGTCATCAATTTTGTGAAGAAACAGGTGTGAATCAGGTGGCCCCTATTTAAGGATGAAGCCAACACTTGTTGAACATGCATTTGAAAGCTGAGGAAAATGGGTCGTTCAAGACATTGTTCAGAAGAACAGCGTACTTTGATTAAAAAGTTGATTAGAGAGGGGAAAACCTATAAAGAGGTGCAAAAAATGATAGGCTGTTCAGCTAAAATGATCTCCAATGCCTTAAAATGGAGAGCAAAACCAGAGAGACGTGGAAGAAAACGGAAGACAACCATCAAAATGGATAGAAGAATAACCAGAATGGCAAAGGTTCAGCCAATGATCACCTCCAGGATGATCAAAGACAGTCTGGAGTTACCTGTAAGTACTGTGACAGTTAGAAGACGTCTGTGTGAAGCTAATCTATTTTCAAGAATCCCCCGCAAAGTCCCTCTGTTAAAAAAAAGGCATGTGCAGAAGAGGTTACAATTTGCCAAAGAACACATCAACTGGCCTAAAGAGAAATGGAGGAACATTTTGTGGACTGATGAGAGTAAAATTGTTCTTTTTGGGTCCAAGGGCCACAGGCAGTTTGTGAGACGACCCCCAAACTCTGAATTCAAGCCACAGTACACAGTGAAGACAGTGAAGCATGGAGGTGCAAGCATCATGATATGGGCATGTTTCTCCTACTATGGTGTTGGGCCTATTTATCGCATACCAGGGATCATGGATCAGTTTGCATATGTTAAAATACTTGAAGAGGTCATGTTGCCCTATGCTGAAGAGGACATGCCCTTGAAATGGTTGTTTCAACAAGACAATGACCCAAAACACACTAGTAAACGGGCAAAGTCTTGGTTCCAAACCAACAAAATTAATGTTATGGAGTGGCCAGCCCAATCTCCAGACCTTAATCCAATTGAGAACTTGTGGGGTGATATCAAAAATGCTGTTTCTGAAGCAAAACCAAGAAATGTGAATGAATTGTGGAATGTTGTTAAAGAATCATGGAGTGGAATAACAGCTGAGAGGTGCCACAAGTTGGTTGACTCCATGCCACACAGATGTCAAGCAGTTTTAAAAAACTGTGGTCATACAACTAAATATTAGTTTAGTGATTCACAGGATTGCTAAATCCCAGAAGAAAAAAATGTTTGTACAAAATAGTTTTGAGTTTGTACAGTCAAAGGTAGACACCGCTATTTTTTTGAACACACCCCTTTCAACTAATTGCCCAATTGCACAGCCTTAAGAGCGTCCATATCATGAATGCTGGGTCTTGTTTGTTTTCTGACAATCTACTGAACCTACTGGTAACTTGTTTGCCACGTAGCAATAAAAAATATACTAAAAACCTTGATTATTCTGGTTAGTCACATTGTACTGCTATTATTTTGAACAATACTGTACATTACAGATGTTCATCTATCAAACCAAAAGTCTATCTATCCATCTATCAAGGGCCACCATAGTATTTTTTATAAGGTCTTCATTAACATGCATCAACATGTTTTATACAAATTGGATTAAACAAAGGCAACTGAACAGCTGTGACACTGACAAAGAGGAAGCATGACTCTAAAATGAAACTTCATCAATTATTCACGCATATTACAAAGAGTTGTTATGACAAGATGTGAAATTCAGTTAGCATGAAATGAGCGTGAAAAACCATCAAAAGATGAACCAGATGTAGCTGTGTTGGTATTTTTGACAAGGTCAATATTTTTATATTAATATCCCTGATAGCACATCACAAAGACGTCTATTAGACGTATTGTTAGTGTTTGCTCATCTGCAGTACATCTATTGGATGTTTCCTATCAGATGTCAAATAGACGTTTAGAAGATGTCTTTAAGATGTTCATTATGTAAAACTGACTTGTGAAAGATGTCTTTCATGCTGTGAAAGCAGTATCAGACCTATTGCAAATATTCCCTGCACTGAACCGTGGTCATAAAAACTGTAGACATAACTAGGCTATATAAAATAATTAGCAAAAAGCTTATTAAAATAGCTTGAGTTTAACGTCAACAGTAGCCTCAGCTGTGTATAATGTAGCTTATGTCATTTCTTTAAAAACTTAAACATGAAACGTGACGGTTTAACTCACTGACAATGAATCCAAATCCTGTCAGGAGGAGGCTATATTATATGCAGAAATAATGTGGTAAATAAACATCGAGAACACTGTTTCTTCTTCATGGTATAATAGAAGAGATAGTTGCTGCTTGTAAATATGCAGACGTCGGAAAATATGTCCTGTAAAAGTCATTCTGAAAACGAAAAGCTAAATTTCAGTCAGCGAGAGTTTAGCGAACATACATAATCTACAAGCAAGGGCTGGCAACTTCATTTGAGAGCATACAAAAAATACCATACGCTGATAAAAGTCTCGTCATTTGAGAGCCCTCACCCGTCAGCAGGTCACTGGATCCGTCACATTCTCCAGAAGTATTCACGCTCTCATCTCTAGAAGTCACCTTCATGATGCAGTCAGAAGAAAACACCTTTAATCCCGATAGAGTGATACTGAATTATCTGTCTGACAGAAAATGTATAAGTGCAAGGCTTTAGAGAGTTAGTAATGTTGTTATATTTCCATTAGAAGTTCCCGTCGGTCGTGTTTGAATTCGCTCCAGTATCTGAAGAACGTGTGTAGACGGACTGTAGGCTACTAACAAAGTCAGTTCTTCTCTGTCTCCGCTTCGCCTCACTGCCATCTGTTCTGCTCTGCTGCGTAATGAATAACCTGCTCGGTGAATCAGGACAGCGCGTTTGGACATCATCATTGGCACGGTCCAGATCACTGCCCATTAGAAAACTTCAAATCAAGTTATGTGGCACTCCAGCATCAGCAGTAGTTATTTGAACACACTCCAACGTATTGTTGGCATTTTCCACATCAGATAATTTTGTTTCTCAAATCTAAAGCATATAACGTTTTCTGATTTAAAAACTTTTCTTTGTTACAACAAATAACAACAAATTCCAATTATTTTTCGGCATGTTTTCAAATCGAATTTTTTTTGTGCATTCCGAATCAAAAATCATTTTGTTTATTCTGAATCAAAATCATTTTTGGTGCACTCTGAATCAAAATAATTTTTGTTCATTCCGAATCAAAATCATGTTTGCACTTTTGAAACAATTTTTTTTCCTTCAACATCCCAGAATTATCTTTACGAATACCAAATACATTTTTACAAATTCCGAAACAAATTAATTTTTACACATTCTGAATCAAAAGCACTTTTGTCCAATTATTTTTCCAAATAATAAGTTTGTGGACACTGCAAAGCAAAAGTTTTTTTTTTTTTTTGAACTCAAAAACATTTTGTAAAATTCCAAATCAGAAGCATTTTTACACATTCCGAATCAAAGGAATATTTAAATATTCCAAATCAAAGGCTTTTTAATGAACAAATTCTGAATCAAAATAAATAAAAAATCACTTTTGAAATCAAAGATGTTTTTAACATTCTGAATCAAAAGTTTTAAACTTTTGTTTTTTATTTTAAAAAAATTACAACATTTTTTATGCATTCTTATTCACTGCATTCTAATTCTAATCACTGTTTGAAAATCTGAAAAATCCAACCTGATCTCACGGGAAAACCTAACTATGTTTAAGGGATATTTTTTGCGATGTGAATCATACAAAAACATACAATTCTGAGGACCTTGAAGGATCACCCCTCAACATAACCACCACTGGAAGATAAGATCATATAAAAACATAGGAATAATCCACCAGTTTGCCCAAATGTAAAGTAGTTTTGTGAGGTGGTGTTTGTTCAGTATGGGTTTTGAGACGTAGTCCATGATTCATGAATCAGTCTTCAGTAACTGATGCTCTCATACATGGGCACGCAACGCACTGCTTACTGAATCTCCCAAATATCTGTTCTCTTCAAATGAGTCTTCCAAATGCCTTATTAATAATAATTCATTAATTTCCTGTGGTTCGAAATTTGGCACATATTTAATATTTCACAGACCAGAGCCACTAGTTCAAGGATGAAAGACTTATATTTAGTTTTTGTCTTGAACTATTTTTAAACCACACATCTCCAAAAAAAGAATTATCTTATCTTCTATAGAAAAAACATAATGACACAATACTGTTAGGATGTATATATAACTGTTAGGATCTGTATACGCATCTTCTGATATAATATTGGGTTTATATTTATCCGTCTAAAAATCATGAAAGCGACGAAAAGGACATGGGCTGACAACACCCATTCAAGATCAGAGCATTTCAGATGCTCTAATAATACAACAGAAGACAATCCTCCTTTCATGTGCGGAAAATAACTTTTGAACACATTTTGACACGATGTGATCAAACTCAGACGAGAGTTATTTGAGATACTTTTCATGGACATTATGTATTGTGATATTAAAAAGTGAAATCAAAGGTATGTATCAGAGGGATTTCAGTTGAGGTTTGTCAGTTAATTCATGATTTAACATAAAAAAAACAACAACTGTTCATTCTTGGCCACAGTTTACTAAAACGAGGAAACAAGGGAACAAATTCTTAATTCATGGCGACTATACAGTGTTTGGTGTAACGCATTACAAGTAACGTGAGTTATGTAATCGGATTACTTTTTTCAAGTAACTAGTGAGGTAACGCATTACTTTTGAATTTAAGAGAAACTATCAGAGTTATTTTTTTAATATAAGTAATGCCCGTTACTTAGTTTCCCCATGTATTGACGGACAGATCTCCTGTCCACATGTTGAGAGTAATCTGGAGTGAGTTCAGATGTGTTGTGTGCGCTGTGTGAACATGATGTTACTGTACTTCCAGAGTAAATGTGAACATGTGTTTACTCATCTCACCTGAACAAAACAAGATTCACTACACAATATGTCCTCATAGTCGCCAAAACTTGTATTTAAGCAGATAATGTTCTCTTTATTTAGCATATGTCCTTCTGAAGGGGAAAGTAAAAGCCCTCTCATCTCTCCGCCACACAAACTATTCCCCTTAATGCAAGTTTAACTTACTAACTGCTTTGTGAGAATTAATAATAGTAAAGGATAAAAAGTTAAACCAGATTTTTAGAAGACTACCACAACTGTTAATGGGAAAATTCACTACCGGGATGCCAGAGCATTATAGGGTTAACATTGAAGTGTGTAACACAAACAAAGACACTGGCCATAATAGTGTTTTACAAAAACACTACAAAAGAAAAAAAAGTTTTACAAAATAAGATTTAATAAGGAAACAAACACCCATAAATAATAACACTAAGGCATAGAAAGCCAGATACTCATTTAGAACCAAACCCAGAAAGGATGTCTTTGAAATGTGTTTGTTTTATTCAGTTATCATCCTCCAGGTGTTGGTTTAAATCTGATGAATTAGTAGCAGAACTGGTTTAGATTTAATAATGTTATAAATACAGACCAACACAGACAGCCGCTTCTCTTCAGTGCTGTGGCAAATTAATACTTTGCTTTAATTGTTTCTTAATTCTTCTTTCTGTTCATGATACCACACTGAAACATCTTGCAATACTGGGAAATACTGAGAGAGAGCAACATGAAGAGACCGTCTGAATGCACTCATACCAAAGGATGAATCTCATGAAAACCAACAAGAAATGTCCAGGTCACATATGATATTTTGCTTTAAAATAAAGCCTAACCATTTTTTAATGACAAGACAATTTTCTCCTCAAGTTATCATTACCGTAATAATTATATATATATATATAACTGAAATTTGAATTATTCACTGAAATTATGTTTTTAATAAAAAAGGATATGATAGTTATCTTTACTGTTTTAATGTTACAATAAGGATATATTTTTTTAAACATTCCTCTAAGATTTTGAGAGGAAATGTGCGGAAATGTTTTAGGAATATTAATATTTACTTACATATATTATTGATATAATTGTACACCCAAATTATCATTACCATAACAATCAAAATGTATATTATATTCAAAATTGTATATAAATGCTATGTAAATGGTGTTTTTGATAAAAAACAAAAAAGACAAAATATATGATTCCTGTATTACAGTAATGGGAATGAGTTTTTGGCACATTAAGGTAATGAGAAGCCAATTAAGGAAATTTCACAAATCCTCATTACCGTTATATATAAAAAACATTTAGAAATGTAAGTATGCATTATGTAGTATGCATTCAACTGAATTTATGAAGTTTTTAATAATAAAAAAGAAAGATATCACGGTAATGAGAATGATATTTTTGGTGCATTATGGTAATGAGAATCTTGTCCTTTTTTTGCATTACAATAATGACAATTTGGAGAAAATGTGTTTGTCATGAAAATATGTCAGAATGCAAATCTTAATGGCTTTATTTGACTAATACAAATTATGATTTTCTTTCTTTCGAATACATGGTGAATTGTGACCCAGACATTTCTTTTTCAGGTTCATGCGGATTGGATGTTTTTTCTATATTCAGAGTGAATGCAGACGAGAACTGAAAATCAGCGGTTATTCTGTGCGAGCACATTGGTTTTCATCCGTTATGGTACTAAGGCAATGAAGAATACGCGACAGAATCAACAGAAACAGCACTGGACTGCCAATAAAAGGAAGAAAAAAATCAGGAACCAGTAACACCGGGGATTCAGGATCCAAATTCACATTGTGCAAAGTTGGCCTGATTGCTTTGTGAAGCCAATCAGAGTCTGTTCTGAGCACGACCGCATCAGTACACAGCCTGAAGATCAGATCCAGTCCTGTCCGGTTCTAGATGGGCTGGTGTGACGTGGAGGAGCCTCAGATGTGGGGCGATGGATGCGTCAGTATGAAGGTCAAAGGTCCCGTGGTTTCAGGATATAGAGGAGAACTCCTTCAGCAGGACGTCCTGACTCATGGTACTCAGAGACACGTTCTTCCTCACGTTCAGACTGATGGAGCGAACCTGCAAACACAAAACAAGGACACAAACTGGTTTCCTGACAGCCACCATCATGAACGCATGTGAAGACAAGAAATATGGTCATATCAATTTCACGCAAGAACTAACAGGTATCGATTATTAACTAAATATATTAAATTGTTTAGGCTCATGTCTCACTTCTCCAAATATATTCTTCAAATATTTCCATAACATAAATGCGGCTATATGTAATCAGTTTTATTTTTCTCTAAATTCAGTTTTTTTCTTATATTTTGTTTCAATAGTTTTAAAGGATGTCAAATCGTAATATTAATTAATAATTCATTTAAATTTTAACAATAGCATAAAAAAAAGTTAATTTTTTTCTGGATTCTGTGTTTTATGATTTAATACAAGTTATTAAAACAATGATTGAAATCAAACGAATGAATAAACAAACAATTTAATAAATATCGCGAAATGTAATTTGGACAATTTCGAAATATATAAATAAATGTGCAAAAAAAAGTGTTGCATAATAAAGTTTTACGGCAAATGTAAAGAAAATTTGATTACAATTTGTTCAATATTACGTAATATTGTTAAAAAAAATAATGTTTTAACCTGTTAAATGTCATCCCCGTCCCGTATACGGGACGCCTACGTTTACTTCACTATATTACAATCAAATTTAATCTAATCTTGACAAACTATATATCGTTGGAAAGGTCTAAGACTCCCAAATATATATTATACCAATATTTTTTGTAACAAAATATGTAGGAAAAGTAATAGACCTTTTGACCTTTGACCTTTGTTAAAAAAAAAAAAAAGACTTCCTCGCTGCCTTTTTCTCTATCACATTTTAGAAATCATCAGAAGTTATATATCACTTGAAAACATAAAATCTCAAAATTCATCCTTTAAAACCCATTTTAAAATCAGACATTGCATTACCATGTAAACAAAATCATGTTACAAAATGTTTTCATTCATGAATTATAAAAATTTAGGTTTGTATCATGCACATTCAAGTCTATCTTCAAAAACGTGTGTGACAGTTAACAGGTTAATAAACTATATTTTTACTCTTATATTACATTCTACTGTACAATAGTAATATATTTCTGTCATAATTTCTGGTTCATGTTAAACCAAACGTTTATTTTGGCGGCTGTAGCCGAACAGTTTCATCAGATGTAATGGTGAAGTGTTGCTGAAGTCACTCTCTCCTGGAGATGAAGTACACAAGCAA